>NC_134570.1:16625000-16760000 GCF_050947875.1 Dermacentor variabilis
GCGTAGTTTGTGTTAATGACTCGTACTGGAATATGTTTGCGACGCTTTCTATGGAGCCCCAACGTTATTATAACTTATTTCGGTAGTTTTGGGCACGCTCGCCGCACCCGGCTTTGTGACGCAGTTAGCGAAAAGCAGCTCGGCCGTGTGACGCAGTTTCCCATGTACTGAATCTTACTGGCACAAGTTTTGGCGCTTTTTCTGACCTCGAACATTATTGTAACTGATTTCGTTACCTATTGGGGTACTTTTGAGGTACGCTCGCCGCGCCTGGGGTTGTGAAGCAGTTAGCAAGAAAGCAAGCCGGCCGTGTTGACAGTTGGCATGGCGTGTACTGAATCTTAGTGAGACAAGTTTTTGACGATTTCTACGGCCCCGCAACATATACCTTCTTTCGGTATTGTCGAAGAGGCGACGAGCGATTGCCAAGAGTGATAACACTGGAGTGTGTAGCCTGCGCCGGCAGAACCCGCAAAAGATAATGCCGAGGAGCTCAAGAACTCGAAAATTGTCTTCTGAACGACTGCAAGTAGGCTTTGCACCCACTTATTTCTCTTGAGTGCGAGTAGAAGGCATTGTGCGAGCGTGTAGCATTGTCCGGCTCAGAGCCTGTGTTGTGGCCACCTCTTTGTATGTGGCGTCGGCTGAGGCCAAGTTGTGTTGGAAACGAGCAGTCGCCCGTGCGTTTGTGCTATTGTAGTGCTGGAGACAATGCCCGGGACTGGGGAAATGCTTGGAAATCAAATGTTTTTTTTTAATAATTTACAGTACGGCTTGGAATGACTCGGGTATTTTCGACGCAATGTATATAAAAGCGAATCGCTTTTGTATGCAATGTTACCCATTCACCCCTTTCGCACGTTTCCCCTCCACACGCACCATTCCTATAAAGGCTAAATACCAAAGTGACGCATGCTTGTAACTTACTTTTATTCAGCTGATTCCGCCCGGTGGAGCTTCGTACTTGAACTACTGCTGCTTACATGGTGCCACAATGTTGGATGAACGCACAGAAAGCCCGCAATGAGCCTTTATATAGAGCGAAATAAACATTTCCTCATTTACAAGGCGTTTTGCGTCTACTTTATGAAATCGCACGCGACGCAGATTCGATAGAGGCTTGTAAAGATCGTTCCCAATCATTTCATTTAAATAAACCATTCCGCACTAAGACTGCACGCGATTAAGCAGCAGCAGAAGAAAAGAAAACGAGCGAGTAGCGAAGCAAGCGTAACACGTGCCAACTGGCGTTCAAAGCACGCGCGCCCAAATCCGAAACCGGAAGGAGTCAATCCCATCCGCTTGGTGCGCTACAGTCGATTCGGCCGGTGGGAGTGTCCGCTCTTGTTGCATGCCTTTCTCTGTGCCTTCAGTTCGGATAGCCGGAAACGTCGTGACACGACTGTTCGCCCCGCGTGAAAGCGCACCGAGAAACGCCGGCTCGCACTGTTACAGGCCACGGTTGCAGGTCGCATGACGCAACTTCGTTTCGGCTGCTGAATCATGTGTCTCAATTCTGACGAGAGGTATGTCGTTTTGCGGTTCTTATTTATTTATTTATTTATTTATAGTGCCCACAGGGCGCATTACAGATGGGGGTATGTTGTAACAAACACTGAAATGCAGAGATTATGAGAAGTTTCTGATAATACATTTTTAGCTAAGTATGTTGGTGATACGACAATAGAACAAATTTGTGTTAGCTTGCCTTCAAGAAAAATTGGTATGACGAAATGCACCAAACGTATAAGTCTCACCGGAGAGTTACATTTGCTTTTGCTAGGATTCGAGCGAAAGCTTAGAGCGCATATTACTGCACTAAAAAAAGATTATATATATATATTACCACCATTACCACAGGGTGAAGAAAAAGATCCCTCAAACACACATATGATGTAGGTGCAATCGCAGTTGTCAAAGGGCGCAGTCTCAATTAAGGAAGAAAGAAGGGGGAGGGGAGTACTGTTGCCCGAAAAAAGTACAAGCAAAATGACCACAGAAGGTTGTCTTTCTATATGTAAAATACTGAGTGCAGAGACTTGATGTCTCTGAGAAGCTGATTTGGTCATACGAAGAATAAAACAGCAAGAGTCACTATCTATCTTCGACATCTGATCAATCTATAGGTGCTGTTACGATCGGCCTGCAGGGGTGCTAACCTGCAGAATCTTTCCCGGCCAGCTGCAGTAGTTTCGATCGTTCTGTGGTGGTGGCGATCTTCGGAGAACTGGCGACGTCAGCAACGTTAACCGACCATGCGCCTCCTTCGTCGAGTCGACGGCGCCTGCAAGTCAAGCCACGTTTGGCGCACCGTGTATTGTTACCTGATTCGCTGTCGCCTTCATGGTCTATTTACAGCAAGAGAGCTTCTCGGAAAAGGGTGTGCTGCGGTGCGGTTTTCCTCGGGCCCCAGGATACATCCCAGTCTGCTGACACTCGTGAGAAGTCAGCGCTGGAATTAAGAGGCGCCGGCTGGGGTCAAGCGTGACAACCTGGCTACGAGGACCCGCTCAGCTCGGTGGGTGCTGGGAATCCGAAGTGTGTATTTGAGTGTGTGAGCCCTCCTCCTCAAAGGCGGGTCGACTACGCCTCCAACGACTGGGGACGGTCCGATTGGACGAAGGTTGGACAACAGTTTTCCCTCACCTAGGGATCTAGGGAGGACAGAGTGTTTTTAAGCAGCTGTGTGCTCGACAAACGGGGTGCTTGGTGCTTGAAGCTCGTGTGCTGTGTGCTTCGTCTTGCGTGCTCCATTTGGGAGTCATGCTAGACTGTTGAAATGTATCTCCTGTTTTAATGTAAATATTGTAAATAAACCCTGTACTCCTAGTTCTCGATGAGAGCAAGTTACTCCCTACAACTACGTCCTAAGCGTGGGTGAGTTGGACGACGGCATGGGCCAGTTACCAGATAGTTCATGCCCTACTACAACCCTTACAACTGGATGCCAGCGATGTGTAGTTTCTCCCTTCAACTACGTCTAAACCGCACAACTGGTCGCCAGCGGTGGGATCATCCCTCCAAATCTTACAGTGCAGTGTTACGATCACTCGGCCCCCCACACTCCCTCCCCATTCGAGCTCAGCATCCATCGTGCCTGTCTACCATCGGGCTTCACACCCTCAGCACGTTCAACCTCAGCTTTGTGGTGTTTAAAACAACCTCAAATGCATCTTACGGTTCCAGGTATAAGAAAGAAGACCGACCTGCCTACCTTGGCCCTGAAGCAAGCAGCTCTGGATTATCTGAACACTTTCTACTTTTACCGAGTCCACATATATACGGATGGCTCTTCCACTCAGACCAGCTCCACCGGCGCAGTGGTTATACCATCACGATCAATTAGCCTCCGATACAAGATTTCTCACTTGACAACATCGACCGGGTCGGAGCTTGTTGCCCTCCGAGGTGCCGTTGATTACATTAACAACCAACCCGCTAATCGGTGGGCAATATTCTGCGATTCGAAGGCGGCCTTACAATGTCTTCTGTCATCTCTTCGTCGCGGGTCCTGTGAACAACTAGTGTCGGAGATACGAGAAATGCACCATCGTATGATAGCGAAAGGACACGACGTCGTGTTTCAGTGGCTGCCTGGCCATCGCGGTATCTCCGGCAACGACCTCGCTGACGAAGCTGCTAGGAAAGCACACGAAGGAGCAACCCTTATTTCTGTACCTTTATCGCGGACCGACGCAGCCCAACACCTAAGCAAGCTAGCACACCGTATGGCATTAGAGAAGTGGCACACAACTGAATTCACCCAAGATCGATTGCATTCCCTCGACCCCTCTATGCAACTGCGGCTGTTACTAGGGCTTCCGCGAAATGAGGAAACAGTGCTGTGCCGCTTACGCTTGGGCGTCGCATTCACCAATGCATATACGTTTTGATTGGAATGGCTGATAGCGCCGACTGCAATGCCTGCGGTGTCGAGAAAACTATAGAACATCTACTGTGCTACTGCCCATCTTTTGAAAACGAAAGACATGACCTCTGCACAGCTCTCAATCGGCTAGATAGAACACCGCTCACCTTGAACAAGATCTTGGGACCATGGCCTCGCATATCGCAGCTACAAGAGGCCACAAAAAAGCGCTGCTGCGATATCTGAAAGCTACTGGATTGAGTCAACGTCTGTGATCCGGACTCAGTGACCAAACGATATCCCCAGTAGACTTTCCCTTCTTTTAATCTTTCCGTCCCCTTTTCCCTTTCCCCAGTGTAGGGTAGCCAACCGGGCTCAGTACTGGTTAACCTCCCTACCCTTCCTTTATCATTTGCTCTATCTCTCTCTCTCTCTATACCTGGGGCCTGCGTAACAAAAGCTTTTCGTCCGAAGGAATGTTTTCGGACTGGTCGGCCGCCTTCGCTAATATGTTCGCTGCCGCTAAGGGTGGACACTTTTTCTTCTTGCGTACTTAACTAGCATAATAACTTTTTAGGAATATGGCTTAAATGCTTTTCGCACTAGTAGAAGATGGCGCGCTATCCAGTTTCGTGTTCGCACAGCGCATTACGCATGTCGCTAGGCATCACTCCCGGAGTGTTGCACAGATGCGATGCACTCAACAGCAGATCCTGCGCCTTACTTGTTTTCGTAATACCGAGACATGCATCGAACAGGTGGGGAAGGATGCCTGCCGGCGCGACTCATGGTTCGTTGACGACAGTTCCGGCTTTTCAACAGAAATTTTAACATTTCCTCGTGGCAATGTCGTTGCAAGCGGGAATTACACAGCTGGCTGGAAGAACGCCTTTGCCGAAGCGCGTCACATAAACTGATCAGGCTGCAGCGTCGCGTGCACGCGACGCGTTCAGGGACGGAGGCGGAAACCTGCGCCACCTGTCACGCTGCTCGGCGCCGGCTGGCAACAGAGACACTTCCGCGACCCCTCTGTCAATGCAAACTGTCAGGTGCAAGAAAGGAAGCGTCGCGACAAATAATAAATCCACGTCGGCCACGAATGCTGCTTACACGTTCCCTCATCGTAAACCCTGAAAACAGAGCCGATACGGGCACAACTCTAACGAACGGGAGGCAATACATGAGAGTGTTGTGAGCGGTTTGGAGACTATGAGTGATAGCTGCTACGAAACGCCAGAAGCAAGGCGGGTCATAGCGATTACTCTCTGCGGCGCTTAGTGGCCGACGCTAGGGGACTCCGAAGACCACTTGGATATGCTTGCCCTTCAAAGTAGTATACTAAGGTGCTGAATCTTGCCGTTCATTTCAGCACTGCCACATAACGACATCTTCTCATCGCGGCTTATACATGCCGGGTTTGGTGCAGAACGAGTTCCTTGCTTTCCTTGCATACACGGTAGAAGCAATGCAGGTCTCGCACAGCATTTCAGCAGAGGTGGCTGAACAGACTTGAAGAAGCTCACGAAGCGTATCGAACGGCCTATATATGGGCGGCTCGGCGCTGATTGTAAATGCGCTGGTGTACAGTGCGTGTCAGGGGGAACGAAGAGGAAATTGTTCGTGTGCATGAAGCACTGCACCAAACTATGTCAAGTATGGGCACTGATCCTCGTTAGCTGAATGCAACCATGCGAACACCTTGTCATTCTTCATCGGCCAACGTCCAGCCGGCGTTCCGTGTATTTTCTTAAATTGCGCTTCCTTTTCCTTCTCTGGAATAAAGATTAGGTTGCACCTAGCCTCTTCGCCTGATAACCCGGATCGCTCAGACAGGATGGAAATGATATACAGAATACAGTGCATGATTTTCTATGTCATTCGACATGACTTCGTTGAGAAAGCAAATTGCAGCTTATTCTGCTATTTAGCTGTGCTACGTGCTTGCCGTGCAACATGTGTTCAGAGCAGTAGGTGGTTTTGCGTCGACTAGTTCACTCTGTTAAATAATTTCAACTGCATAAATATGTCTCCACACTTCTGATTATGCGTGTCGCTATACCTGAATGCCTTTTGGTGAGTGACAACCACGAAAGGCGACTATATTACATATCTAAAAAGTTGTTTTTATGCGTAATGTTCTGGAAACAAGGTAGACATCAGGACGTAAGTAAGCCTAATCAACGTCACACAGCACATTTCAAATGACAAAATTAGGTTACAAAAAGGAACCAGAAATAATAGTTCGAAGCCATAAGGACGAATATGTACACTGTACCCATCATTCCCTTGCGACACACCACGTTGTTGTGCCGAGGGGGGGGAGGGGAGGGGGCTGGTTGCCAGACTTCGCCTTAGCGTGTATTGTAAAGCTTTACACACATCGCGACGTCACAGTGGCTATGGCGTTCTGCTGCTAAACACGAGGACGCAGGTTCGACTGCCGGCCGCTATGGTTGCGTTACGACCCCGTCGAAATGCAAAACGCTCTTCTACGTGTATGTAGGTGAACCCAATTAAGTGCTAAGAATTAATCGTGTGCCTTCTGCTACGGTGGTGATGATGACAATGATCTTGCTACCGTGCTCTTCAGAGGCGCGTCTGCTGGTACGGTGTTTGGAAGCCGCCGTCTTAGGGTTGTGGAGATGGAGTACAATGTGGGCGGTCCACTCCTGAGCCTGATAATAAAGAGTGCAGGTGATTCAGTGCACTCATATCGCAGCAACCACGTACGCAGCAGTCCACACCAGCCTTGGCATAGACGTTCGCTGTACTTCAAGTTTTCGTTGCGCCACTACGTCTCAATTTGCCCTTTCACGCCGCTGTACAGTGCCAGGTTCGTCACTCCTGCCGTCTTGCATTTTACCGTGTAAAGCTAGCTTGGCTCACCGGTTCCCTTGCGGTATCACCGTCAGTTGGTACAGTGGCTTATCGTAGCGTTTCGAGAGACTTTTCTCGTGGAGCGACCACTTAAGTAGGCGTCCGAGGGTCATGTACACCTCTCGGAGCCAGCAGCCCTCGTGCATCTGGCTCAGACGTCATTCATTGGTAAGCTTCGCTACCGCCTCCCATACGTCAGTAAGCATCGTTAATTGCTAGTAAGCGTTTGTGTCTGTCGTCTTTTTTTATCTCGTTCAAAAGCGCCGTTTTTTCGCACCAGCTTCGTCAAATGCATGACTTACCGTGGACTCCCAAAGGTGAGAGAGAGTAAAACATATTTATTAATAATATTTGAGTGGCGAGAGCAGTGTGGGAGGAACCCTCAGTCCAGGGTTCCTAAGATGATTCCGGCGATGTTTCGAGCCCGTTGTATCACAGCTCGGAGGACCTCGGGAGGTCCGTCGCGGAGGGCATTGTCGCACAGCTCTTAATTGCGTAGGGGGTAAGGGAGAGTTGGCAAGGGAGGAAAGAGGTTTGCAGTGCACTCAATCGTGACGGGGAACATTGTGGGCGAGCTGCCACGGCCAGGGCAACGATCTGCATAACAGTGCAGGTAAAATTTATTGGGAGAGACAAGATTTGGAAAAGTTGCGGTTTGTAACTGGCGTCATGCCACTGCTTCCTCCCGCGAGAAGGACGGCGGTGGCGCGGCGTGGGTGCGACGAATGCGCATATAATGACGGAGTATGTCTTTGTAACGGAGCAAGGGATCCCCCCACTCTGAACTAGTCGACTCACCACGCCGAGTCGCCCGGAGGAAAATTTCTCGGGCAACCGCATGTGCGCATTCGTTACCCGGCAGCGAGGTATGACCAGGGGTCCAGAGTAAGTGGCTGCGGGGAGGTGTGGTTGGTGTATTTTGCGGGATCTGTTTGAGAATTTGGTGCGCCGCTCTCGGGATGCCATGTCCTGATAGGAACGCCCGGCATGCCTGTTGCGAGTCCTTCAATATATACACTTCCTCTGGAACACGGATGGCGTATCGAATTGCAAGAGCAACACCGAGAATTTCTCCGTGAGCGACATTGGTCCGTGCATTGCAGCAGAGTCTCTCAGGGATTCGGTGCCATCCAAAACTACCGAGGTATAGCCCTCTTGAGTGCGTGATGTGTCTGTGTATAAAGTATGTGTTTCCGGGATGTTTGCAAGCATGCGGCCAATGTATCGTACACGGGCTTTGCGCCGCCCTTTTTCATGCTCGGGGTGCATATTACGTGGCAATGGATGAATACTTAGTGCCTGGCGTATCGCTGACGACAAGATCGTTGGACGGGTTTCAGACTCAAGGGGAGGGTCAGAGTATCCTAGCCGTGTGAGAAGATGGCGGCCAGTAGGAGTGAGTAGGATGCGCTGGCGATGGCTGACCCAATGTGCCTCTAGCAGCTCGCCTAGTGTGTTATGTTTCCCTAAGTTAAGGAGACGGTGTGTGGAAGTATAGTTCGGGAGGCCATGGGCCAGCTTCGTCGCTTTGCGAATCATTGCGTCTATGCGAAGTTGTTGCGCTTCGGTCAACCGCTGAAATGGGAGATGGTATGTAAGGCGGCTGATCACGCATGCCTCCACCAAGCGCAGCAGGTCCTCTTCTCGAAGGCCCGAGCGCCTGTTGGAGACCCTCCGGATCATGGCCAGAATTTGCTCAATCTGGGTCTGGATAGAAGGGAAACAGTGTAGTTTGACCTGCCATCCGCTTGGACGTGTAGGCCGAGGATACGAGAACGATTAACCAGTGGTATCGGTGTGCCATCCACGTGCACAGTGATAGGGGGAGTAGAGGAACGGCTCCGGGGGCGAATGATTATGAGCTCCGACTTTTCCGGAGCACATCTTAAGCCACATTTTCTCGCGTACTCGGAAACTGTATCGACTGCTTGCTGCAGTCGGTGTTCGATTGGATGGCTCCGTCGGAACCCCGTGTCGACCAGATAGTAATGTCGTCCGCATAAATAGCGTGGGCGACATCAGGGATCTGGTCGAGTAGCCGGGGGAGCCCTGCGAGCGCGATATTGAATAGAGTAGGGGAGAGAACTGAGCCCTGGGGTGTCCCACATCCTACAAGGCGAATCGTACCGGATCGATGCTGTCCCATTCCTACGGTGGCTGTGCGATCTCGAAGAAATGCTCGGATATAGTTGTACATACCAATTCCACAGTGTGAATGCGCAACATTGCGAAGGATGAGGTCATGTTCAACATTATCGAATGCCCCTTTTAGGTCTAAGGCGATGAGTGCTCTCGTTTGGGCGGACGACGGAGGTCCTATGACTTCCTCCCGCAATTGTAAAAGCACATCTTTTGCAGACAGATGAGCCCGATATCCGAAGTGTGAGTTAGAAAAGAATGATTTTTCTTCGAGGAAGGGCTGCAGACGCCGCAAGAGTACATGCTCCATGAGCTTACCAATGCAGGATGCTAGGGAGATGGGTCGTAAGTTTTCAACCTTAACAGGCTTGCCCGGCTTGGGGATCAGTGTGATGTCGGCGTGTCGCCATGCTTGGGGAAGCATGCCCTTGCGCCAGCAATCATTGAAGATATGGGTGAGGTGGTTAATATCCGCGTCACTGAGGTTACGAAGGGTGGCGAATCGGATGTGGTCGGCTCCCGGTGCCGTGTTGCGGCGTAGGTCTTCTAGGACCACCCGCACCTCGTCAGATGTGATGTCTGCATCGAGCAATTCGTTCGCCTCGCCTACATAAGGATAGTCAGGGTACTGCGGCGGCGGGCCTGTGGGTATGAAATGCTTCTCTTGCTCTCTGAGGAGTGTCGAGACATCGTCCCTGTACTCGTGCATTAGGATGTGCAGCTGTTGAAATGTTTTTCCCTTTGTTGTGGTGGGATCTTTGAGTGAGCGAAGAATCGACCACGTTTTTGCTGTGCTCAATGTGCCTGAGAGGCGATCGCAAAATCCTCGCCAGTTATTCCTCGTAAGGATCTCCGCATACTCCTGAGATTCCCGTGTAATTTGATCTATACGTTTCCTAAGTTTGCGGTTGAGGCGTTGTCGTTTCCATCGTCGTGTCCACCCTCTGCGGGCGTTCCAAAGATGATGTAAATGCGGGTCTATGTCTGGTGTCTCGGTTGTGGTGTGCAGTGTGCTCGTGGTGGCCTCTAGATCTTGTGCGAGAGTGTCAAGCCAGCGTTCTTACCCTTGGCGCTCAGGTGGGTCCTGGCGACGTTTCCTGAATTTCGCCCAATCCGTTATACGCCCATTTCACTCGGGCCTGCGCGCACCCCGTAATGACAAGGTGGTCGCCACAATGTAGTGGTCACTACCAAGGTGCTCCTCTAAAGGCCCGTGCGCAACGAGTGGGCCAGTATTGCGCACGAAGGTAAGGTCAGGGCAGGAGTCACGAGATACGCTGTTGCCCATCCGAGTGGGGTGCTCTGGGTCGGTAAGCAGTGTGTATCTCATGTTCCATAAGCGGGTCCCTTTAGACTGCGATTTAACGTAACCCCATGCAGTATGCGGAGCGTTAAAGTCACCGGCCACCACACAAACCCGTCCAAACCTACCAAATTCAGTTAGTAGGTGCTGAAAACAGTGCGTTCGCGAACGGGGGGAACTGTATGCATTGAGTATAAACAGACTCTCGCTGCGTTTACCTTGCGTAATTATTTCCAATATTTGGTGAGGAATGTCAATGGTAGTGGTATGCATGCGACATGTAACATGTTTCGAAACTACGGCTCCCACAAGAGGAGAGACACCCGAGAGCGTGTTGTAGCCGGATAAAGAAGGGGTGCAATTGACTTCCTGTAAGAGGATGACATCGGGAGGGTTCGTGGATGTGACGATATACTGCTGTAGGGAACCTCGTTTTCGGCAGAATCCCCTACAATTCCACTGCCACACCACTAGTTGATCCGCGTTACGCGGCGCCATCATCATCGCGAGAGGAAGCAGGCGGTCGTGCATAGGGATGCGGGCGCCGGGTGCCCACATTTGAAGGTTGAGGCCGAGAGCCTTGGTCGGAAAGCACGCTTTCGTTGTTACCGCTAAGCTCATGAACTTGCATGCGTGCGAAAGTGCACTCTATACATGATTTCACTTGGTCCGTAATCCCTATTTAAAGGACCTCCATTTGGCGTTCTATCCTGTCCAGAGCCGCCTGCATACTAGTGCTCAGGTCTGCCACCAGCGCGTCCATTTGTTTTTGCAGGCGCTCACAGCGCGCCTCCATGTCAAGACGTAGGCGGGCTATTTCTATTGGAGGATCGGGATTTCATAACGAATTGGTAATAGGGCAAGGGGTAGGGAGAGATTTACGGGGCGGAGCGAGCTGTGTGCGACCCTCCGCCCGACCTATACCTCCCGAGGCGCCTCCATTGCTGTTTTCTTCTCCGGGGTCCGCTGAACCCCTGAAGGGACCAGGGTCTTCTTGGCTGGGGCTTTGGTCTGCAGGGCCTTCTTGTAGGGTTGTTGGGAAGATGGGGAAGGAGGGCGCCTCTCTGGGAGGCGCACCGATCCCTCGCGGGATGTCGGGACAGAGGCTTGTAGCGGGTCCGGAACTTGCGACGGCATCTCCAACGGGTTTCCGACCGGTCTTGTCTGGTCTCCTTCGTTGGGGCGCGCGACGGTCGGGTCTCCGCCGTATCTGTGGTAGTGGTCGGGTCGCTGGAGGGTTGAACTTCACGCTGCTTTTTCTCGAGAGCTTTCCGCACCCAAGCTTTGTTCAGTGTCTGCCTAGCACGCCGCGGGCAGTTTGGACCCGCTGTAGGGTGGGTCCCGTCACAGGATCTGCAGTGTGGGGTGCAGGGATGTGACGGGGTGGGGTTGTCAGTCCCGCACGTCGCGCAAATGACCACGTGCGGCGTAGGACAGTAATCAGCCCAATGGCCGAGCTTGTGACATATCTTGCAGACCAGTTGGCGGGGTCGATAGGGGTAGCAACGGAGTTCTGCACCATAGAAACACACGTAGCGAGGCACTTTAAGTCCTTCAAATGTCACCAACGCAACGTTGGTTTGACCCATCATTCGTGCTTGAAGTATTTGAGTTCCAGGAGCCAAAAGCTCATCCACTAGCTTGGAAGACGGTGTACCGGGCAAAAGACCAGGAACAATTCCCTTGCATGAGTTATCTGGGGTCGCAAAATATGTTGTGATGGGATAGACCCGCTGACCAAGGTTCAGCTCCCTCACCTTGTACAATGTGTCGGCTACGTGTGACTGGGGTGTGCTGATGATTGCCAAGTCCTGCTGAGGTCGCAGTCGGAATATGATGTCCTGACGATCGTTGGTGGTCAAGCCGGCTGCACTCCATTAGAGCACTGGCGAGTTCTGGGCGCGTCCACTTATCGAGGCAAAGTCCTCCGTGAGGCCGCAGAATTATTTTTTCATCGTGCAAAGGAAGTTGAGGCAGGTTCTGATTCCGACTGGGCTTGCGTACGGTAGGCTGGGAGGCGTCCGGAATGCCCAAGATGTTCTCGGAGTGTTGCGTCTTATAGCGTGCGTTTGACGGATGCGTCGCTTATGTATGACTGTCTTCCAACAGCCACCTGTGTCGTCGTCAGTTTTGTCGTCGTAAATTTTCGGGGTAGCATCTTCCTCCATCCTTTCCCCGGTCGGATTGTCTACCTCTCGTTGTTAGGAGGGAAAATTGGCGACGATGGGATCGGCGGCCACTCCCGCGGTATCCACCTCGGGCGTCTTCGTTGTTGTCGAGGAACGCGCGGCGGCGTTCTCCGTCGCCGATTGCGTCTTCTGCTCGTTGGAAAATGACGTTGCGGTAGATAAATGCTCCATCGAAACGGAGCGGTGAATTGGCCGAAGGCCCTTTGCACGCCCGTTTAGAACATGGGCCTCGGAAGAGCTGGTCGCTTGGCGCTCTTGGTTCATGGTGTAGAAAACACGCCAAGGCAGCTGGTGACCTACCCGTCTCCCATTGTGGTGGACATGCCTTCCCCTCAACAGAGTTTCAGTACAGCAGTTGCTGGTTGGCGTCGATCCCAGTCAGAAGTACTATGTGATCTGCATAGACAAGTGCTGGCAGACTTTAATTGTAGAACCCTCCACTCTGCAGTTTTGCTCTGGGAACGTTCACTCCTATCAATAGACCCTGACCTGCCTATCACAGCAGAGCCCATCTTCAATGGCCGCCGGCCTTTGCGGGCGCCTTTGCACGACACTTCCGTCTATTGGTCCAGTGAGGCGAGTGTTAGTGTGAGCTCAAGATGCTGTTTCAAACTCAGGTCACTGTAAAGTAGTGATAGGGAAAAAATCAGGGAGTGATATGGATGTCTCTGTAGGACGTCGCCTTTAAGTACGAAATGCGCGATAACTTATGTGAGAGCTCTGTGGGCCACTACGTTGGCGGTCGTTCTATCTAAGGTTTAAAACGAAGTAAATGGCATGTTTGCTCCAGCCCTCGGCCTATAAAACGTCAACAATAACGTTAACTCGACTTTAAGGGGGGCCGGAGTGGATTTGCGATCATTATGAATGAAGAGAGTGCGCTCGGCAACATTATTATGCATTAATTTATACGAGGTCCTTCCTACGATGATTTGCAGCAACTTCGAGGGCCCCGATATTTCACAGTCTTTCTCGGGGCTTTGTAGTCGTGCTCTTTTGAACGCTCGTAGCTGCAAGCTAGGGTATTTGCCACCGATAGATTGGGTTACTGTTCCCTTTAATAACATCTGCTTCATCGCTTGCACTCTCTCTCCCTCCCTCCCTCCCTCCCTCCCTCCCCCTCTCTCTCTCTCTTTTATCATTGACATGTGACAGCTGTGCGACAACAGTGAGACTTCTTCACGGGACAGCCCCCTGTATACCAGGAGAATCTGAGAGAATGAGAAAAGCAGGCAGGCAGGTCGAACAGACAAACGCTATATAACTTTGTTACAGAGGGAGCGTTACTGATATCACGGAAAAGCTAAAGTACAGGTGATGAATCTATTATTAACTCATTGATTACTATATTATAGTAATAATGTTATATTAATAATTAGTACATTAGCATTATCACATATAGTCAGATCAGAACAGTCAGCATAATATAATTCACAAACACGTACATATATACAGCGACATTGAAATAAAAGGAACATTAAGAACGTTAATAACGGCCAACAGTGCCAGTGTCTTCGAGAAAAGTTTTTAAAGATTTTAAAGCGCTCTTCTGGAAGGCCGTTATTGGCCAAGGGCCCAAAGTTTCTGTAAACTGAAAGGTCTGCGATCTAATGCAATTTGGGTTGATTTAAGTGGGAGCCTCGGTGCGTCGTGATGTGGGCGATCTAGAAGGAGGTGATTTGTAACTTCAACTACAAACCCACAATCACATTCGTGGGGGTTCTGCACGGCCAATTTTATGTAAGAAATGTTTTGTGTAGTCGGTGCCTAGCCTTAATCGATTAATAAGGGCTTCCATATTTCTGTCTAATGACAATGGAATTTTGAATTCAATAAACGGATCGATATGATAAAAATCCGAGCTCTTAGAATTCTGGTTAAACCAACTATATCTACACATTTTGAAAGACGTTGCCCTTATAATGCACCTTAATCCATTCTTTGATATTGGGAGCGGAACCACATCATCTTTGCGGCGTGCTTGTCGTGCTGCTTCATCGGCGGCTGTTTTGCCAGGAATGTTTCAGTGTCCTGGTATCCACTGGAATGCTATTTCATTGTTTCGCTTGGCTTGCCTTTGTGAGGTCTTTAAGTGTTACGTATATTATACTATAACTGATTGTTTTTCCTTTCGCGCTGCAGAGTGATGCTAGAGCCGCTTGTGAATCGATGAAAATTACCCATTTTTTCGCATCTCTTAGTGAAGTTATATAAATTTCATCGCACATAGAATTGCGAACAGTTCAGCCGTTATTGACGAAGTCGCACGAGATAACTTAAATGATTCTTGTTTATTGAGGTGCGGTATAATGAATGCTGAAGCTGGAGAGGTTGCTGCACGGGAGCCATCCGCATAGACGTGTCTGTATTCTGAATACCGCATATATATCTGGTAAAGTGCTAATTATTGCGCAGCTTGAACGAACACGCCTCTTTTTATACATATCCCGTCTGCTGAAAATTCATCTTTGGAAGTGTAAGCAGCCGTGGAGGATAGTCGACGTCTGAGTTCCAAAATTCATTTCTTGGCAATAAATGGAGATATTTCTGAATTTATTTATTTATTTATTTGTTTACTTATTTATCTACTTATTTAGCTAAATATACTTTACAGGCCCCTAGAGGCATTGTGTAAGGGGGCAGAGTGCAGTTAAAGATTACAATATACAATAGTTAGAATACATGTGTGAATACATATACAAATATTTCAGTGTAAGAAATGCGCAAACATACAGTAGTGTGGTGTTAAAATTGTACAATGGACAAACCGAATGCTTTTGAACGCGAGAGGTCACTGAACAAGAAACTTTGGCAAAGTAAAATATAATGAGAGAACTGCAGAGCGAGCGGGACATATTTGGCTATAACAAAACAGTATTTAAGGGATAGTAACACATTAATAACGGTCATGGTTATATTGCGCTCAGTTTTACAAACACGATACTAAGGAAGGACAGGACGTGGACGGACGAAGCGGGAAAGGCAAGAAAAAATAACAAGTTAGGTTATATGTAAAGCGGAAAATGCGTTGTTAGGAGACGCCGAAAATTTTCTTGGTCACTCTCATAAGCGATGGCGTTAGGAAGATTGTTCTAAAGGCGAATGGCTCTTGGAAGAGCGGAGTAGTCAAATGAATTAGCCTTTCCTTAGATGCGCATGAAGTTGAACTCATAGTACAACCGGTGTGAGCTGCAATGAGGAGTTTCAAGAGGCAGAACTGATGGCGCTGTATTATGGACGTGTTCATGAAATAATCATAGCAGGGCTACATCACGACGATCATGAAAGGGTTGTAGTGAGAGGTAGAGTTTAATTTGAGTTATGCTTTTGTTATAGTCATAACAACGTGAAATAAAACACGCAGCCCTATTCTGAATATATTCTAGTTTATCGGTCAAGTATTTCTGATGGGTTTATTCGATTTGGTTTGGTTGGGTTATGAAGGAGACGTCCAACTTCCAGAAGCGCCGGGGTTTATAGCCGAGGGAAGCCTTAGCCGGCAAGCAGTCGAGATAGCCAAGATACGTTTAGAATAGTGGCGGCGAAGAGGCAGGAAAGAAATTGATAGGACTGGATCCGTTGCAGGCATAAGCAACTATACAAGGTAGATGTAGATGTTTTAAGGAACAGATAAATGATTGAGGAGACATAGACAAAATACTAGACTGCTAATTATCTATAGAAATATTGATTAGCTCAAGCAGGTTAGGTGACTGTTTGTCACCACCCCGCTTGGAACGGGATACCAGTAAATAATAATAATAATAATAATAATAATAATAATAATAATAATAATAATAATAATAATAATAATAATAATAATAACCTTTTCTGGCTAGCAACCTCGCCCTTCCTCTTCGCTTTCTCGGCGCCGTACGCGCGCAGTCCCAGCGGCCGCCAGCCGCATGCCGGCCTTGCGCTGACGAGCCTCGTAATCGGTGCGCGGCAGCTTTCGCCCGCGACGCTCGCCCGCTGTACTCGCGCATCCACACGCGCGACGATCAGCCGCAGCGAACGCGCACGCGTCGAACAGGCAAACGATGCGCGTGGTGGAGGATCCGCCAGGCGAAGTGCGAAGGGCAGCGAGACGTCCGCGATGAAAGAAAATCCCGCTCATCGCACCCTGCCACGTGGGCTGCGATATTAGCTCTTCTTTTTCTTTTCTTTGTTTGCTTCATGTATAAGAAGGTTGCGAAACATAATCCCGCTAAACCTCGCAACACATGTTGTTGCACTGGGTACAGATTCTCCAGACATTGAATAGCTTTATGTTAGTGGACAGCGCGACGGCCGTTGAGCTTGCGTTTCAACTGAACCGCCCAAGATGAAGCGAGGTCAGCGTGCGGGAAGACAAGCGTAGAGCAAGTGCCCGCCATTCAACGTGGTGCCATCACAACCGGAACGTTCCGGTATTTTTCTGCACGGCATATTTCTCTGCAGTGCCCCATGTTGCAAGATAACATACGCCACAAGACACTACTTAAATTACAGATATCACACCAGCCTCACTGCATACATGTAGAACATTATGCTCCATGGCAAGCTTTCGAACAACGTTTAAAAAGAAGGGCAAAAACAATCAATCAGGAGAAAGAAAAGCAAACACCCAGTTGTACGAGACAGGTTTCTCGAGGGCGGACAACAGCTGTACATCTATCATTCTTCTCTTCATACTCTCTCATCTATCGTATCCCTTTTCCCCCTTTCCTAGTTGCGGTAGCCCACCGGGTATAATAATAATAATAATAATAATAATAATAATAATAATAATAATAATAATAATAATAATCAGCCTATTTTATGTCCACTGCAGGACGAAGGCCTCTCCCTGCGATCTCCAATTACACCTATCCTGCGCCAACCAATTCCAACTAGCGCCCACACATTTTCTCATTTCATCGCCCCACCTAGTCTTCTGCCGTCTTCGACTGCGCTTCCCTTCTCTTGGCGCCCATTCTGTAACCCTTATTGTCCACCTATAATCCAACCTACGCATTACGTGACTTCTGGTTAAAGCATTGCACATCCTCTGGTTAAACTCCAAAAGTTCATTTGCCTCTCTCTCTTTCTCTGTCTCTCCCAGAAGGTGACGAGAAACTTAAATTGACGAATGCTTTTTTTTTTTCATACACGTGCAGTTTGTTTTTGGGAGACAGCCTTACTTTACCCCGGAGTTGTCTTGTTGAATTCTAGTAGAAAGATAAATATCGTGTGATCGTGGACAAAGTGCGCTGTCGCGAAGCGTATGATCGGCACCGACCCATTAGCAGCTTCAGCGGCCATTACTGCTGTCGTTATTTATTTATTTATTTACTTATTTATTCATTATTTCTTATTTATTTATTAGTACCTCAAATACCCCATTTGGGGTTTTACATGAGGGTTGGGCATATTTACATCATATTTTCAATGAAAGCCTTGAACGATGAAAGACTGGAGTGGGGCAGCGCTTCAGCAGGTAGATGATTCCAGTCTTTCGCTGTTTGAACGAAGAAAGGGTTAAGATGAGCGGTGGTGCGAGCTGGAGGGGGATAAACAGCCGTTGAATGGCTATGACGGGATGAAGTGCCATGCGCAGGCGTGGTGTCGGTCTGGTGAAGCAGCGAGGGATAAAATTTGTAAAAGAGGCACAGTCTTGCTGTTTTGCGGCGGCGCTCGAGGGTTAGAAGGTCCACAGATGACTTAAGCTTAGTAACGCTAGTGTGGTAAGAGTAGTCAGAATGAATGAACCTTGCATCACCATTCTGTATGGATTCCAGTGCTGTTGCCAGGTTAGATTCGTGTGGGTCCCACATTGAGCATGCGTATTCCAGTTTGGGTCGAACGTGTGTTAAGTATGCGAGTAGTTTTACTGACGGGGGAACAAGATGTTGATTACGGCGCAGGTAGCATAGTACACGATTGGCATCATTGCTAATGCTGCAAATGTATGAAGACCAACCGAGGTTATTGGACAAGTTAATACCTAAGTACTTATAAGAAGTCACAGAACTTATTTCCGAACCGGCGATAACGTAATTAGCTGAAATATATGATTGGCGACGATGGAAAGTAAGTACCGAAGTTTTTTTTGACGTTTAGGGACATTAGCCAATTATTACACCAAGTTTCAATGACGTTAAGGTCGGACTGGAGAGCACGAGAATGAGCGTCGTTAGTAATATGACGATAGATTACACAATCATCAGCAAATAAACGAATTTTGGAAGAACAATTTATCGGTAAGTCATTAATGTATATTAAGAAGAGTAGTGGCCCCAGAACTGTGCTTTGTGGCACGCCGGAGTTAACGGGTGATAAATTAGACGAGCATTGGTTAGCCTGGATATCAATTATAGCATTGGATAGCGTGGATAGCATTGAATATTAATTTATTGTGAATTTTTTCAGGGCCCGAAGACACTACAGAAAGGAGTGGTATAGACACAAACGTGTGCAGTGAAAGAACAAAAAAAAAACGTTACAAGGCATTTTCCAAGGCGATCTTGAATCGTTCTGTATCTGCAATGGCAGCAATGGAGGAGCGAACGTGGTTCCCTCCTCCATTGGTGGTTGTTCTTGGGACGAAAGAAGCATGACATAAGTTAGTGCGACACGACGGCAAGCTTACATTGAAAAGGCGATCGGTTCTAGCTAGCTGAAACGTAGAAAGGTGGTGGAAAAAGAGCGACTCGCAGTACTTGGTCGTAGTGGCACGAAAAAGAGTCAGGCGGGAGCACTTGCGGCGGAAGGTCCAGCAAGTTCTCTTCGGGGACCTGACACTATAATGACGGGCGACAGGATGACACGCGCGGCGCGATTCTGAACCGCTTCGAGGACAAGGAGGAGAGATGGTTCACTGGGGTCCCACATGGCGCATGTGTAGCTCTAATCTTGAGCGGGCGAGTGTTCTGCAAAGCATCAGCTTAACTGGGGATGGTATAGCGGAAAAATTTCGACGCAAATAGCCAAGCATGCGGTTCGCGCTGCCAGTCACATATTCAATATGAATGTCCCAGGGCAGATTAGACGTGGTGTGAATGCCGATATGTGTATAACAGTAAGCGGGGGGTAAAGCAGCATTGTTAAGGAAGTAAGTAGGCATACTTTGAGTAGAAGAATGTGTAGAGATACGCGTACTTTTACATTTATTTGGGTTAAGTGCCATAAGCCAATTAATGCACCAATCAAAAACACTGACGAGTTCACACTGAAGTTAAGGAAATCTGTATTGTTAGCAATTTTTTGATAGATTACACAGTCATCTGCGAAGAGCCGGATAGTTGAAGTTAAATCTCAGGAAGGAAGGTGGTTAATGCAAATTAAAAAGAGCAAATGACCGAGAACTGACTCTTTCGGAACGCCAGATCTTACTGCGGTAGAGACAGAAGAGAAGTTGTGCGCTGTCACATACTGGGTGCGGTTAGACAGAAATTCTTTTATCCATGCTAAGACATTGAGATCTATAATAAGCTAAGTTTGAAGATAAGTAAATCATGCGAAACCGAACAAGAAGCCTTTGCGAAATCAATTAATATAGAATGTGTTGCATATCCCAGGTCGGCATTAGTGAACAGGTCGTTAGTGAAAGATAGCAACAGCGTTTCGCACGAAAACGTTTTGCGGAAACCGTGTTGGGAATTACTGAAATACCTGCTGGACGCAAGGAAACTTATAATGTGCGAATATATTATTTGCTCTAATATTTTGACAGAAATGCATGTTAGTTAAATAGGACGGAAATTATCGCGAGAATGTACTACATCATCTGACTTATGCACGGCGACCACCTTCCCCATACCTTGCAGTCCGAGGGTAGCGCCTGCATTTGTAATGACTGTTGAAAAAGTTTCGATAGAATCAGCGATGAATATATTTTCGTACGCTTTAGCATTTTTGATGAAATGCAATCAGGACCTGCAGATGACGCCACCTTCAGATTATTAATGAGTCTCTCAACGCCAACAGGATTGATCGCGAAGGCGTCCAAATTGCTAGGAAAGAAAAGCTTGGAAATCGCAGAAATACAGTGGGGACACCTTTCTGAAAATATGTAGCTAATTTATGGTTTAGCACTGCGCAGAACTTATTTGATGCCACCGGTGTGCCGGACTGAATTAACTGAACATGCGTATATTTTGTGCCATTGATTATGCTCCAAAACTTGCGAGGATTGAAGGGTAACATAGCGATGGAAGTGTATCGAAAAGTGCGTTCTTGCCGTTTAACAATGCAGTGCAGCGCTCTCGATTTACGTTGATGTAGGGCGTCCGACGATCAGTCGTGCGTGACGGCTTTGCGCGCCGGAATACCCGCTTCTTTTTGTTGCGCAATCGTTTTAAAGAATTATTGAACGATGGCGAGCGGGAATTTGACGAAACTTTTCTTTGTGGCATAAACTGGTTAACCAGAGACAACAGCTGGGTCTTGTAGAGCAGCCAGTCGTCTTCAACTGATCGCTGCTCGAAGCCAGAGAAGTAATAGTCCACAAATTCCTGTAATTCCCGGTTTATAGCATTGATGTCTGCTTTTCTATAATCCTGGATAAGCTTAATTCGTTTCTTCGAAAAAACCTGTGCCCGCAAAGTGAAGTGGATTATAGAATGGTTCCTGATTCCGCGTAAGTATGTCAGAGAAGAAGTTAAACAGTTAAATAGTTACGCAGTGTCGTCTACCGCTGTTTTCACGTTGTGTTGCCTCTGCGCGCTGCTTGAGCTGTAAGTATACCTGCAGTAGACTTTGAGTGGCGCAGCATCACACGGGAGATTAATTTTGGTTATTTGGCATTCCCTAAGGCGCGGAAAATGTGTACGTACTTATGTAAACACTTTTGCATTCATCGCGATCGAACTAGCGACACTGTAATTAACTGTAATTTACACACTGATCCACTGCGGCAGCTATACGCAATCATGGACAAGCAGCGCGTCTGAGTAAAGGCGGCGGAGTTCTAAATATATTGAAACACTGGTAATAATAAGGTCATTTTTGTCAAAAATACCAGCGGCAGTGTGCGTGGACTAATTGGCAAAAACGAAGCACAGTGTGCTAAAATACGCTAATTAACTTTTGGCAGGGCTGTTGCTATAGCTGCGAAATGATTGTCAGATAGTGACATACTGTTCAAGGAATACGACGATACGTCGTGTGGCCATTTACTAAAATTTTTCAGAATGACACACAGCTTCGCAATAACAACCAGGGAATTTCGCCAACAAACGAATCCTCGTTTCACGAAGTACTAATGTGTACTTTCACTAAAGCGTGAGTATTTGCGGTACATACAGTGCTCAGAGACACGTCAACGTAGAAGCCGGCGACACGATGACTGGCAACATGCGTTTCCAATTTCTTCCAAGTGAATTAATTGGTCTATCGATTTCTCTGCGACTTGTGTCCGAGATGGTTATGCGGTGATCTGAGTAAATGGTAATGCATTGTGCGGTGGCTCGTTTTGACAGTGTGGTCGCACGTACGTTAGAGCTATTGGTAAAGTTAACGTTTCATTTCCGAATTGAACTGAATTGAGTTTATTTGCAATAACGTTGCGGGAGACCAGAAAAAAAAAGCTGACAAACAGCTTGAGAGGACCTGGCCGCTATACAAATACGTCGGCCTAACGATAGTTGCAACAAGCAATATATATATATATATATATATATATATATATATATATATATATATATATATATATATATATATATATGTCTCTGGCGGACAGTCGGCCGTCCGCCAGAGACGCCTGTTCACTTCCGGCTCCTCTTCTCTCTGCCCGCGTCAGTGTCTTGAAGAGAAAGACGCACTTGGGGGGCTCGCGCGCTCGGACGGCGGGCAGAGAGAAGAGGACGCAGAAGTGAACAGGCGGTTCTGGCTCGCAAGAAACGCACACGTGGAGCTTGACTCCCGTGCTCCTCAACGCCGAGCATCTCCTGTCGCGCAGAGATCTACAATGACACATAACATGAAGACGAAAAAAGTGCCAGAAGGAGAATATTTCTAAAGAAAAAAGATTTTTTGAAGGATAGCATCCTAGGCAAGGCAGTTTCTGCTGCCGGTCTTAGGTACGCAACATAGGTACGCTAAAAGTATTACAGTGGAGTTGCCGTTCCACCTATTCCGCTGCTATTGACTTACATTACCTCTGTAGCCAACACTCACCTGATATCATTGCATTGCGAGAAACCTGGTTGCCAGCAGAAAAGGCATTCCTTCTAAGAAATTGCCGTCCATTTCGTTTAGACCGACCCTCTCGTGGTGCCGGCTTAGCTATCTAGGGCACAAGCAGTGGCCATCTTCCTATTCTTTTTGAGCTCGTATGCCCATTGACTCGACTTACTATGCATTCAAATACTTTTGTTAATTTCAGCCAATTCAGAAAGGTCTTACACATGGCTTTGTCTAATCAGCAATGGGATAATGAAGAAAAAAAGGGTATAAATTAATTTTCTGTATTAGAAGATTCCATAAAAAGTCTCAATTCGCCGTGCACTCCACTGAAAGCGGGTCATCTAACCCGTGGTGGGACGCAGAGTGCTCAGGCGATTACAGGATAAGAAGAGCAGCGTATAGCAAGAGCTACTTCATAACCAGCGTCCTAGCAATTGGAGAGACTAAGTTAGCGGCAGCAACATTCGAAAGAACAGTTGCGAATTGGAAAGACAACTTTGAGTGTAAGCACTTCGACTTTCTTTCAAAGGCTACGAGCAGAAAAGCACTTTTTCGATTTCTGAGAAGTAAGAAGGTCTTTACGGCACAATTAAACGTCGACTCTGCGGTTCCAACGCCCTGTGAATTGGCCAAATTACTGGAAGGTATTGCTAAAGGTCTAGAATGTCGCTTTAAGTCGATTTTGCCCTATCACGCTACGCCGCCTAATCATGGTGAAGACTTCGAAGAAGTTACGATTTCGGAGCTGAAAAATGTACTAAGCCAGCTGCTTAATTCAGCGCCAGGCCCCGATGACATTACTACGGCAAGAAGAACTTTATTTAAGATATCGCCAAACGCATTGCGTTGCATGCAAATAAATTCTATTAAATATTCGTGCACATGGATTCCTCCGGAAAGGAGACTAGCAAAAGTAATCTCATTATTAAAGAAGCAAGGTGCCGGTTGTGTATTAGATAACATTATGGCGAAATCTCTTACATATAATCTAGTAAAACTCGTAGAAAGAATCTTACACGACTGCATAGATAATTGGGGTGACAGAGAACATAATTTTGAGCCATGTCAAATTGGCTTCAGACGTGAGTGCTCGATTTGGTGCGCCCACGTCGACCTAGAAAGTCGTATTCAACTAGCTCGATGTCAGAAAAGATATGCAGCCTTGGTCGCTTTGGATGTCACTAAGGCGTATTACAGCGTAGAACGTGTAAGCCTAATAAATGCGCTTCAGGATGTTGGTCTGCCAAAATATTTTGTCGCGTGGGTATATGAATTTTTAAACGGCAGCGAACTTTGCTGCTCTCTGAGCGGATTGTCTTCATTAACTTATCAACAGTCAAGAGGTCTACCACAGGGATCAGTCCTATCGCCATTGCTGTTTAATGTTTTACCGAGTACTGTACAATTGCAACAGGATGTGCATGTGTACTTATACGCCGACGACATCGCATTTTTTTTTCTGTGCTAGTAGACTAACGTGCTTTGTACTAAACCCTACAGTCTTATATTAAACGCCTAGAAATGTGGCTCGATGGTATTAACCTCTATCTTAATATCAGAAAAAGCGCCGTCCTAGTTTTCCCTCAAAGCGTTCTTGTGCAAATTTCGGTTCTTTATCGGCAAGACAGGATCCCTTAGGTGAATTCACTTAAATATTTGGGTGTAATGTACACCGAAAAGCTTAAGTAGAGTCCGCATGCAGAGCAGATTACCTCAAAGGGAGCGCGCACATTAGGAATGCTGCGTAGGCTCAGCAGCAATCGATCAGGATGGCATCGGCATGTTCTCATTATGATCTATTGCATGTAGTTCGCCCGATGATAGAGTTTGGCTGCGTTTTGTTTTCTGGCGGACCTGCATAGAATATTCGGCCTCTGATTCTATTAGAACGAGAGGCATTACGTCTATGTCTTGGGCTTCCTAAATTTGTTACTAACGATATCTTATATCAAGAAGAACGCCTGCCTTCTCTTCTCATGCAGTTTCATATCCTAACAGTACAAACTTTTCTAAGCATATATGCATCACAAAAGAGGAGCTTACAATATGTTTTTATTAATCAATCGGCTTCATTTTTAACTATCAATGGCATATCGCTCACGTTGCCTTGAAGTTATTTTAGTACAAAAACTATCGGACCCATTAAACGTTCACCTATACGAGGTGGTCTTACTAAATTCCTCGGTTCCAGTTGCTAAAATCAAATTTGATGAAATTTTTCAGAACAATGCTAAACATTTGCCCTATCAATATCTGAATAGTATTATGGAAGGCCACCTTGCACACCTGGATACAAAGGTCGATATAGCAATTGATGCTTCCGTCTGTGAAGAAAAGGCAGGTGTGGGCATTGTATCACCGCATCTAAATTTGTCTTTTTCGATTCGGCCACATGACTTCGCGACTCTTTCAGGCAGAAATATTGGCAATTGTCTTAGCTTTGCGCAAATCACCATAATTTCTGTCATCAGCCGTGATCTTAACTGATTGCCCGTCAGTTCTTCACCACTAACCCAACAAACCACAACTTTACTAACCCCACCCAAATTGTCAGATTAACTAGGAACTTTTCATTCTCTTCTCACAAGACACTTAGGTGTCGCTCGTTTAGTGTGGGTGCCAGGCCACAGAGGTCTAACCTTAAACGGATATGCAGATGCACTCGCAGTAGCATCCCACGATGGCCCTATAATCCCCACTTTACCTACGTCAGCTTTCATCACTGTGGCGCTATTCAGAAAATATACTACTGCAAATAACTTCGCGCAGTAATCGCTGTCAACCCGCATCTCAATTGTCTTTGGACCGACAAATGGCGATCCACAAGAAAAATTGAAGTAACGATTACAAGACTATACGGTGCCGAGTCTCCCCATTGAACTTATACCTCCGCAGGTCTGGCCTGACTATATCGCCTTTGTGCCCTTTATGCAATGAGAGTGAATCCCTGGAGCAGTTCTTTTTTGACATGCCGCCGTTTCATCATTCAATGGAAAGGATTTTTAGAAGAACGCTTCCAAAAGCTTGCTTGAATTTGACTCTTCCTGTAGCTCTTTCCTTTGGGGCTACCGTACTGGGTTACAGAGGAATGTTTGTGAAGCCATATGCATCTTTCTGCGTGAGACAAAAAGAATTGCATGCTAGGCTTTTTCTTAACACTTATTATGCTCACAAATTTATTTTTATGTATTACTTAGATAATTGATTATTCATATCTGTAACAATAGAGACTTTACATCCCATTTGCAAGATACTTATTTCACCCTAATTTATTCAACAAAAATATAATAACAGTTTTATCACCGCCCGATTCATGGACAATCCCCCAGAGTGGGCTGCGCCATTTCACTAGGGAACAAGGACAAGAAGAGGAGGCAGAAGTAAACAGGCGTTCTGGCGGACGCCCGATTATCTGCGCCGCTCCTTTACAATATATACGATGCATTGTATATGGCTCACGCACAGACAAAGCACAATTGCGTGTGCCACGTACGTGTCAGAAAGATATACACACAATGTTTCCGATAAACAGTAAAATCAAATAAAACAACCAGAAAGATTTCGCAAAAACCAGAATGAGTTTATGGTTTATTCTGTTAACGGGCTTCCTTCTCGTCGAGACACGAGGCATATGCAGCGGCTCAGTTCTGAACACATGATAGTCTGGTGCCATCCGCGCGGTGATCGTGAGGACGACATCGAGGTGGCCGCTTTGTTTTCCTGTACTGGATGTTTGACGAGAGCGTGGACCCTTGCACACGAACTATGCGCAAAGCTTCCGCCATGTGTATTCTTCTCCGCGCAAGTCTTGAGCTCCCCGGTGCCGAGATAAGGCCTGCTATAAAAGAAAGGAGCGTGCAATCACCACGCATTCTCAGCATTCTATACGGCGAGACTCGTCCGAAAGGTCCAGACGTTCGCGGGTTGTCGTGTCTCTTGCAGCCAGCTACGGCGACTGCGTACACAGGCGAGTGGGCGATTGCAATTGATTGCCGATAGCAGATTACTTGTATCTTTTTTTTTTCTTTAGAAGCGCGACCTGCAGTGACAGGCCGTCTCCTATTTTTGTCGCTGTTTTGCTTTATTCTTTGGGATAAGTCATCTTGTTTTTCCTTCCGTTCCTCGTGTCTTCCATTTCTGTTTCTGTCCCCTCCTCTGTGAAGCGCAGGCGGGCGTGATGCCCCTACCGGTGGCAGTTTGCCAGCGTATACTCATTGCTTTCATTTTCCTCTCTTTCAGTTGTTTACATGTTCTCAGATCAAAAGAAATAATAATAATAATAATCAGGAAGATGAAAGGACATGTCTCACACGTAAACAATGATCGGCAGTAATGGAATGAGAGCGCAGAAAAACGAGCTAGAAAAAAGATAATAAAAGAAATTCGGCAGGACCCATCTCGCGATGACTGTCGACGGAAATACGTTTAGCATTGAATCAATACAGCGACACGACGTATTGCCACCGTCGAAACGAGTTATGTATGAAGCGTGTGCCGAAGCGGGGCTCCTCTTGCGCGCTTCCGTAAGAGCACTCAGCGCCATCTAGCGTCGCTGCCGCGAAGTCTGCACGTGACCTCCGAAATGCTTGGTGCGCCGGTTCGTGCGAGCACCGAGAAACGCGTCATGAGGCAACCGAGCTCATCTCTCGCGCTTGTTTCTCGGCGCGCTACGTCATCTTGTGACACTGCCGAGAAGTCCGCGCGTGGCCTCCGAGACTAGAAGAGTAGCGCGCCGGTGCCTGCGAACGCAGAGAATTGATCCCTCGTTTGCCGCACATCCACGTGGCACTCAGTAAACTTGGGTCAGTGACCCAAGTACACGAGAGGTTCATTGAAGAACTGCACATATCCAGTGCATTAATGGCGCAGCTCGCTAAAGCGTTGGCGTGAAAGGCGTTTGTTGAACGGCGGCACTTACCCAGTGCACTTGCGACGCAGCCTGGTAAAACGCCGGGTTGCTGTGCTTGAGAAATCGTTGTGACCCTTGGACCTTTGGATCTTATCTTTTTCGCAATTGTAGAACGGCACATTCCCAATGGCGCATGCCATTTACCGAAGTCGGCGTCAAAGACTTTCATTGAAGAGTGGCACACACATACTAGCAGATACTTAACAACCCGAGTTTGCATCAAAGAGGTCCATTGAAGATCAGCACAGGTTGAGTGGCACATACCCTGGACTCCAAGTGCGTGTCCAAGAGTTTTATTGAATAGCGGTACCGACCTAGTCCCGCATACACAGTGACCCATGTCGGCGTAGTTCTTTGAAGAGCGGTACACATGTAAACATTGTCACATACTCAGTGAGCCAAGAGGGCTGGTTTCGAACCCTGTTCCCTCAGCACCGCAACCCATTAGACCAGTGACCCAGGTAGGCGATAAAATGGCTAGAGACATAGACAGTTTACCCCCTGGGAAGTGAGTCTCTTGCACATCTTGCATCCGGAGTACATTGCAGACATGGGGTACGTTACTTTCGTTCGCAGTCCTAGCAACCAAAAAAAAAAGTTTACTAAACGTAAAGAGAATTGAGAGTTTCAATTACATCGCGGCAATATCTTCGCAAGGAATGGGGCACAGGCCACAGGGCACCGTGCCCGGCCCTATTGTCTTCATTTTTTTTTTCGCGACAGTGCCATCTTGTATTAATGCCCTTCGTATACTGCTGAAAAATAAAAGACCGAACAGCTTGACACGCCTACACGGCGCAAAAAGCCCTTCTAAGTAAAGCTGCGACTTCAACTCTTGGAAGCAGTTCTGACTATCTGCTATAAAGCGTATAGGCTTTCACACGGAGCAAGCCATTTTGTGAGCGTGGGAGAAAACGCTTTCCAGCTGAAAGGAAAGCACAAATCATACGAAAAAGAACAAGCGAATTCGGACCGCGTCATATAGCTCTCGGCGTATCCGTGCCTCGGTTACGGGTTGCGTAACGTCCTGCTTATTTTTTTTCGTTTATTTTTTCGCATTGACTTGGTCTGTCTTATTTCGCCGAGACAATTTTGTCGCCGATGTGGATGGCGATACTTACTGGAATGTGAACGTCCCGCGAGGAATGTGGAAAGCTATGCGGGAAGCTTTTACTGTTGCTCGCGTGACGGAATTACAGATGAGTTTCACCCAGTTGAAGAACGTCACGAAAAGCGATTACACACACACACACACACACACACACACACACACACACACACACACACACACACACACACACACACACACACACACACACACACACACACACACACTCACACTCACACTCACACACACACACAGACACACACACAGAGAGAGAGAGAGAGAGAGAGATAAAACTAAAGGAAGGACGGGAAGGATAACCAGAGCAAATCTCCGTTTGGCTACTGGTACTGGGCATGGGGAAAAGATCGATGTACGAAAGGCGGGGAAAAGGACAGAAAGGGAAGAATGAACAGCGTAAGACCACATCTGCGTGGTCGCTGTCACGCAGTCTATCAAGGTATCATATAGTCGCACCCAGTGCCAGCAATTATCGTCACCAACACGTAAACAATGTTTAAGCAATCTTATTCTCTCTCCAGAAAAGATATTTCCACCGCAGAATATTTAGCGCATATTGTCACGTTGTAGTGACGGTGACATAACATTAAAAAAATCTGCAGCTGAATTCACAAAGTGGAAGGCTAGAGCGCGGGGACGGACGGAGACAAAGGAGGCACACAAAGTACACTGACAGGGCGCTGACTTCCACTATGTTCCACTATGGTCCACTATGTTCAACCAACATGCCAAACTAGTTACTCTGCTCAAATTCGCAAAGTTTTTCACTCGTAAGTGCTATCCGCCTTCCGTAATGATATGTTGAGCATTAGGGTAGACTGGTATTTTATCTTCAGAACAACCTTTCTTGAATATGGACCCTGGTCCCTGGAAGCCGTCAGTGCGCCGCAATGCTTCTTATTTATCACATAAAAATGGGGAAGGGACGTGGAAAGATAGCGTAACCAAACGAAACATTAAATAAGAAAAAACAAGTCTAAGGTTTCGAAAATGAGAGAAAATAATTAGGTCAGTACAAACATACGACTGCGGACAAAGCAGCACAAAGAACATAAGATGCGACCGCCAGCCAATCCTAAGTGGATAGCGTAATGGCGATTGCTTGGTTCAATAACATTTAGTTGTCGAAAACGAATATATTTTATCTTTGCGGCTCAAATTTCCGAACAAATTGTCTACGTCCAACTTCCCGATTGATTTTGACTCTTCTTGCTAACGTAGCGCTCGTCATTCTGCCTTCACTGGAAACAATAAATGTACTTTCTCTATCTCTCTCTCTTTCCGAAACAACTACGTGCTTGTTACTATACACACTGACACCACCTAAAGTACGGAAAAGAGAGAGAGAGAGACCGGCCAGCAAGGTCCGCGGTGCTATCCCCTGCCAATCGAATAGCTTTTTTCGCGAACGCGAATCAACAATCCCAGTTAAATCAGGGGCGTAAGAATAAATGAACCGAAAATGAATAAACCCGCAGTCACATCAGTGTTCTCGCGTCGATTTCGCCGCAATGAGTGCGCGCGATGGCCACGGGCCCCCCTGCTGCTGCTGCTGCTTCTACGCACTTGCCGAGCGAAGCCGGTGACTGTTCTTACGACGAGCGTGGTGTACGCGCATAATGCGCAAATACACGAGCGCACACCTGCGTGCTTGTCGACGCTCAAAATAGCACGCTGTCCGCAATAGGCGAGTCATATGAGAAACACAATAAAGAGAACGCCGACCAAAATGGTGTTGTCAAAGGGGTTAGACATTTCGGCTTCCGCAAGGAAGATTCAATTGTAGGTAAGCGCTATAGTCCTGTTTCACGTCTGTCCTCCTGTCGTCGTCTTGTTTGCGCTGAAGACTTTCGTTTCACACGTGTCTTGTTCACTGACACCCACTGATCAGAGAACCGTTACCGCCTTCGAAGGAAGGAATCTTTATTTCCCGCTGAACAATGGAGGAGGGCGACGATAAACATACGAGAAACATATAATAAACACCGCTGACACGTGTACATTGAAAATGCGTAAATGCGAAAATGGTATGCTGTGCAAAGTTATCAACAAGAACAGAGCAACGGCCATAACACCACAAGGTTACAAGTTTCACAATGTTTTACCAATGGAGAGCAAAAAGGGAATACGGGCTTTAACATAAATGTGCCTTGATAAAGCACTCAAAACAATTAGTATATACACATCAGTAAATAAATTACATAATGAATGATACAGCCTAATCAGATAGTCAACACCATTTTGGTCGGTGTTCTTTTTATTCTGTTTCTCACGCGAATCTGCTTCCCGACCAGACGAGATGTCGCTCAATTATTCATTTCGTGCTGTATAGGATGCAAATGAAGGCCGTTGCCAGGTTGGCGTAAATGGTTTGGCAGGCACGTTCGCTTGCAAAGGGAACACGGCGGCACAGAGGGTCGAGCATATGTCGAAGCCGTGCATTGATCGCCGACTGTCAGCTGTGTTTACCAAAGAAAAACGCAAAACCAAACGTGCTTCAACGTTTACTCTCTTTTCTCTCATGTGTCTTTTTTTTTTTTCGTCCCCAAGTAATGCCATTAAGCTGAATTAATCGGTCGTCACAGTCATTATTGCAACACTAAATGCATCGCTTTATTTCAAACGAGCCAAACAGACTGGAAATAAGTAATTAAGATATGAGAAGGAGGAGCGCGGCAGGTAAAAGATTTTGCAAATCAATTCTGCGCAATAATGAAGAGGAAAATTTGGTCGCAGCCGAAGCTACGTAGGAAGCACGCGGGGATTTCTCAGGAAATAAAGCTTCGTAGTTGAAGAAATATGCTTTATAAATTAGACGCATTCTGAAAATGTCTTTTTTCATTGACGAAGATATGTTTACATTTTAATTTATCTAAGGGTCAGTAACCACAACAGAGAGAACTATGAAAAATGCCTCTTAGTGTTATCAACAAGGATTAATTTAATCATTTACTTTAGTAAGAAGGGAGTATTGCTTTCTTGAGAAAACCATCTGTGCTGAACACCCAATTACACAGTTTCGGTACCCGCAGTGGCTGCTTAGCGGCTATGGCGTAGGGCTGCTAAGCACGAGTTCGCGGGATCGAATCCTGGCCACGATGGCCGCATTTCGATGGGGATGGGGTCAAAATGCGAAAACACCTGTGTACTTAAATTTAGGTCCACGTTAAAGCTCTTAGACGCTCACCACACAGCCAGAGTCCGTCGTCTCTCGCTAGCCCCGGCTGGCCGCACAGTCCTCCGGGAGCTATGTCTCGAGGCTGTCCCCGAGGTTACGGAGTACATGACGATTCCGCGAAAGGTCAGGGGGCATGCCCCACCTCTACCCCGCAACATGGACCCCGAGTTCCATCAGGGCCTTCGGCAGGCCCGTAGTGAAGCCATTTGGCGACGCTACGGCTCGCAAGATGGAGTGGTCTACACAGACGCAGCCAGACACCCTCGCGGCGACCTCATGACCGCGGTGGTAGCGGATCACAACGGAGGATTGATAGAACATACAACAATCACGGCTGGCCGAGTGGTGGAAGCGGAGGAAACCGCGATTGCCATGGCCATGCATGCGGAAGCGAATACCGTCATCAGCGACAGCAAGCAGGCCATCGGCAATTTCGTCCGCGGTAGAATTTCCAGACAGGCGTACCATGTCCTCACACGACGCCCCCTAAGCCGCTTGAAAACCATCGTGTGGACCCCCGCTCACGCGGCTGTACCCGGCAACGCGTCGGCTCACAGTTTGGCTCGAGATCTCGCGCTCCGAGCTTCGTCCGCGGATGCGGACGGCGTGAATGAGGAGGAGAGACGCGAGGAACCCTGCTAGACTTATCATGAAATAGCCCATAGGTATCGCTTGAGGCTTCGCGCGCTCCCGCCACCGGCCAAGCAACTCGATAAAACGCAAGCGGTCGCGTTTCGGCGACTTCAGACAAACACATACCCACACCCAAAGTATATTAACAAAATCACAGGGGGCAAGGAAAGCGACCAATGTAGGCTCTGTTCAGAAACAGGAACACTCACACACATAATGTGGGAATGCACCTCGCTCCCGTTTTCTCATCCCCTCGTCAGCAGCGAGACTGACTGGACAGCCTGGCTCAGTTCCGGGGACGTCTACCGACAGCTTGAACTGGTGGACTGGGCGGAGAAGGCCAAGCAGGCCCAAGGCCTTACTTGAGCCCAAACCCTCAGCCACGTGCCCCTTTACCCTTCCCCCTTTCAATAAAGTTTATCACCACCAAAGAACTCCAAGCGGTCTAAATTTCCGGAGTGCCCCACTACAGCGTGCCTCATAATCAGATCGTGGTTTTGGAACGTAGATCCTCATAATTTAACTTTATTTTTTTACACTTTCGGTGACACAGGATTAGCTGCGGTTGAGCGGCCGTGTTCGTTCTCTTTGTGGCGACCGAAGCTTTAGACCGCCGTTTCGCCGTCCATCCTGTGGCCAGAATAAATGGTACCTCTGCCCAATAATCACACTTACAAGTCACGCTTATTATGTATGATATAGTAGTCAAATCATAACAAGACAACAAAGAATGACACGAGGGACAGCATAGAGGCCACTATTTGTAGTTACTAATTGAATTACATAAATGATAAATAAGTGGAAATGAAAGTAGATGAAAGAATAACTGGCTGCAGGTGCGAAATTGAGCTATACCTCGGCGCCGTTTCCTGTCCGCTTTCTGGGGTATCATGTCTGTCTATACTATAGCTAACCCTAAGAGCGTTTACCAGCGCTATGCATATGTATATATATTACTCAAATAAAACAGCATTGCAAGAGTATGGGCCCCAATACTGAAAAATCCGCCTCTGTACCGGCAATCAGAACAATGCGCACATAGTTTCACTCTCCACGACCCCTTGAAGGGTCACGAGCTGCGGTTTGGGCAACGCTATGCTAGAGCGACCGCTCCGAAAAAGCATCGGTCCCGGGTTCGATCACCCGGACAAATATGAATTTTTCTTCACCTGCGAAACTACATTTTTTGCGAAACCCGCGTGGGCCTCATTTGCAGCTTTGGCTGCCGTCGGGTGGGTGACAAAACTTTTCTTTTAAGCGAGACACAAGCTGAAGAAGAACGACAACGCACGTGCAGACGCACTAAACAAGCATCAAAGACGTACTTTTCCAATATCAGTAGAACGTTACTCCCTTCGTTATTTAGAGGTTTTACCATGAACTACACAAGCCATAGCGTGTTGGAATACGACGGCCCATGCATACTGTCAAGTAAGCGATAACGAGGTCGACTTTGACGCGAGTGAAAAAACGTTGTTCGGCGAAAGCGAGAAGTGATCGCGAGTATTTAGCTCCACAATTAAGCCGCACGACAATGACAGCCGAGACAAGAGAGGCGTGACGAGTTTGGACTCGCTGTGCGAGCGCCGTGTCGGGGCGTGTCAGGGTGCTTAGGAAGAAACCTCGACCAAAACACCGATGTTTTCCTTCGAATTCTTTCTTTTTACTAGGATACACGGGCACAAGAACGCTGACATCGAGCAAAGAATTTTGACGAAATCTTTCGGCAGTGAGAGGAGGACAATTTTTATCTAGGCACTACATTTTTCTTTGAATGAAATATCGAATCTGGCAATACTACAAAACTATTTCACTCAAACATTTCTGATTACATTATGACGTACGTTTTCTTCCGTTATCGCGATAAAGCACAGTCAGCTCAATTTTCGCAGTAAAAGAGAGAAAAAGAGACATGCGGAAGCCTTCGTAATATACACGAGGGCCTCAAGTTTCCTTTCCTGTAAAATCACAAAGTAGTTTCTTTTTTTTTTTTACGTTAGAGTAAGTTTAATCGAAATCAGAGCTCAGCAAGAAGTGACGCTGCCCATCGACCGGAACGTGCGTAACCAAGTGAATAAGGATGCTTGCTCGAAAGTGAAAGTATAGGCGTCCGCCGCTTGGCGCGCCCTGGTTAGATCGTTCGCTACCATGCTCATTAAAGCTGGCGACTGTGCCACTTTGCTTGTTTCGCTTATGCAGTAAAAGGTCTTAGCAACATTACCGCAAGAAAAAAAATCCATTATTTTGCATTACTTTTTTAGTTGTCTTAGTACAGACTGCTCTAGTCTGAGCAGTGTTGTAATCGCACCGCTGGCACGAGTTGTTGGAATCTCAGCGCTGACACCCGTTGTTGCAAATGGGTTGCAAGCCCCAAGGGTAGCGTTGGCCTGGCGGCCTGGGGCACAACTGGAAGCATCCGAAGGTCCGAGCAAAGCATGAGTCGACTGCTAACAGAACAACTTGTTTATTCTAGCATCCCAAAAGAGCGGCCGGTCAGGTCGACCGAAGTGGAGAGACGGGAGAGCACGCTACTCAACAGAAGAAATCGGAGCCTCTTTCGGCGTCCGGGGGCAGCTGCTCTTATACTCTCGGAGTCGAGGGGAAGAAGGAACGCCTCGTCAGAGGCGCACGTGATGCGCCGCTCGGGCACGTTGAGACGAGTAGGTGACGCCTCCGCCGGGCCGGCGACGGTCAGACCTCCTCGCTTCACAGTTGGGGGTGCTCCTCTCCCCGGCTGCCGCGCTTTGACAAGCGTGGGCACCAACATGCGCACACACACACACGCACACTTCAAGACACGTGGCATTGGAACATGCCTGGACGCGCTTGGCGGGGAGGCGTAGCGGCGGCGCCGAACGGGCCAAAATGTCCGCCGCTTTGAACGAAGCCCCGGCGTCCGCTGCATCCGCGCCGGCTATACCGCGCGTCGTAGGCGAAACGTAACAGACCGCCGCGCCGGGGGAAGGAGATCCCGATGGTCAGGGGACTGCATCCGCTGTCCGGAGGGATGTCGCTCGATGATGCTCATAACCGAAGTCGGGCGTCCTTCGGCGTTTCTTGAGCGCAGCGCACAGAGAAGGCCTCGTTCTCTCGTTCAGGTTCACACAGGACACTGCAGAGTGACTTCGGGAGAGTTGACATTTTTGTTCTCGTTCCCGGCAAGCGTTAGAACTACGCCGAAACTCAACCGCTCAGTCAGCAAGCACGGCACAACCCTCACTAAGCCCTGCCAGGCTCTTTCCCCTTTTATACCACTGCCTAGTTCCTTACAGTAGTCTAGCAGCACTCAGAACGCGTCCACAAATTGGAAAATTGCACTAGAAAGAACGTCATCACTTTGAAACACTAAAAAAAAGCAATATGTTAAAAATCCTGCCTCAGGAAGAAAAACATCAGTAACAAACAGCTCCGAGGCTGATTCCCACGTTAGGGGCTTCGACTTAAGCCATCGGCGTTACCGTTGAGACTCCCCTTTTTGTAACGCACCTCAAAGGAATATTGTTGCAAAGCGAGGCTCCAGCGCAGGAGGCGGCCATTTGTGGAAGAGATGGTCTGCAGCCATTGGAGAGGGCAGTGATCCGTCTCGAAGCATGCGAAGCGGTGATCGCAGCGAGCGACCGTACACCAGCTCAGCTGGCGAAAACCCCGTAGCCGCAAGCGGCGTGGTCCTTAATGCAAACATCACCCCAGGCAGACACAGCTCCCAGTCAGTTTGTCGTTCAAACCACAAAGCTCTAAACACGCGCTTCATGACGGAGTGGAGCTTCTCAACGGAATTCGACTGTGGGTGGTACACTGAGCTGTGTAACAGCTTTACCCCGCACCTTTCGAGAAAAGTTGTCGTCAAAGCGCTAGTAAACACTGTGCCCTGATCTGATTGGATTTCCGCAGGAAAACCAACTCGCGCAAATATGGACAGTAGTGCATTGACTATCTCAACTGAGCTGAGTTCTTTAAGCGGCACTGCTTCAGGGAACTTTCTCGCTGGGCAGATCACAGTCAAAATGTGTCTGTACCCCGTGGCTGTTACCGGCAGAGGTCCCACTGTATCAATAACGAGCCGTCTAAAAGGCTCCGTAATGATAGGTACCAACTTCAACGGCGCCCTCGATTTGTCCCCTGGTTTGCCCACCCGCTGACAGGTGTCACATGTCCTCACAAAGTGGTCTGCGTCCCGAAAACACCCTGGCCAATAGTACTCTTGCAAGAGACGGTCCTTAGTTTTCTTAACTCCTAGGTGTCCGGACCACGAACCCCCATGCGACAAGCGCAACAGATCCTGACGGTAGCACTGAGGAACGATCAGCTGATCGAACTCCACTCCCCTGCGGTCTAGATACTTCCGGTACAGGACCCCACCTCTTTCCACAAAGCGAGCATTTTTCTTGGCGATACCTTCCTTGACAATGCAGCGTATGTTTTCTAGGCTGCCATCCCTTTTTTTGCTCGGCTATCAAAGCCGACCGGCTGACTTTTAGTAACCTATTAAGTCCGTCTGACGTAGGCGCGATGAGCAAATCTGCAGATAGCTCTTCTAACTTTCCCGTGTCGGGCATTTCCTCTCCAGTATCTGGTGCCTTCAACGCTACAGGCTCAATTTTATTCAGTTCGGGCGTGCTCTGAATATCAGCTTGCTGCGCCTCTGACCCTTTCTCATTGTTCGACAACGTCGGCCCCGCAACTACCGCCTTTGGAGCGAGCTCCCGAACCTTCGATCTGGTTAAGGCCTGAACGCTAGCCTCACCAAACAAAAGCCCCTTCTCGCGCAGGAGGTGATCGGACCTGTTCGAAAATAGGTACGGGTACTGGGGGGGGGGGCAGCATAGATGACACTGCGGCCTCCGTCTCAAGCGCTCCGAAAGGTCCTTCAATAAGCACTTTTGCTACGGGCAGACACACGCTGTGAGCTTCCACGGCTTGCTTGATCCATGCGCACTCGCCCGTGAACATATCGGGTTCTACGTAGGAGGGGTGAACTACATCCATCGTAGCTGCGGAATCGCGAAGCACTCGGCACTCTTTCCCGTTCACGAGGAGGTCTCGCATGTAAGGCTCGAGAAGCTTCATGTTCTCGTCAGTGCTGCATAATGACAAAAACACGACTTTTGTTTTTGTTTCCGGACACTGCGCCGAAAAGTGACCCGGCTTCTGGCACGTATAACACACGCGCGCTTGCCTCGTCTCGAACCGCTTTCTGCGTTCGGCTTCGGCTGCCGCCGTCTCCTTACGTTTGGTCGGACTGCTTTCACTCGCATCCGCACTACGTGTGTCCCCCCTTGCTCTCATGGGTGTGAACTTCGGCCTCTCAAACTTGGAGCCAAATTCACCCTTTTGACCGTCCTTAGCTCCGCGAGCCCGACGCGTCACAAACTCCTCGGCTAGCTCAGCGGCTTTAGCAACCGTACTAACGTCCGGCCTATCCAAGACCCAGTACCGCACGTTCTCAGGTAACCGACTATAAAACTGTTCCAGCCCGAAACACCGCAGAACTTTCTCGTGGTCACCAAACGCTTTCTCTTCTTTGAGCCACTCCTGCATGTTTGACATAAGCCTGTAGGCAAACTCTGTATATGACTCACTTCTGCCTTTCTCATTTTCCCGAAACTTCCGACGGAACGCCTCCGCTGACAGCCTGTACTTTTTTAGCAGACTCGATTTCACTTGGTCGAAATCCTCTGGCTCCTCTCTCTTCAAGCGAGCGACTACGTCGGCCGCCTCGCCGGGTAACAAAGTGAGCAAGCGCTGTGGGCACGTTTCCCGAGAGAACCCCTGCTTCTCGCACGTTCGCTCAAAGTTAACCAGGAACAAACCAATGTCCTCTCCAAGCTTAAACGGCTGCATCAGGTCAGTCATTTTGAACAATACTCGTTCTCTTGCACCGTGTGCCTGACTTCCATTACGAGCGCGTTCCATCTCTACCTCGAAACGCTTCATTTCCAAAGCGTGGTCGCGCTCTTCTTTTTCTTTCTCTTTTTGTTCTTTTCGTTCGCGCTCATCTTGCTCTTTCTGTTCTTTTCGTTCGCGCTCCTGTTTCTCTTTTTGCTCTTTAAGTTCGCGCTCCTGTGTTTTTGCCGTCTCCCTCTCCTCAGTGGTCTCAAGGCATTCCGACAGCTCGTCATCCTCAGCTTCTAACTCAAGAATAGCCCTTAGCAGTTCTGGTTTTCTGAGTTTGTCCGAGATATCCAGACCCAACTCTCTTGCAAGCTCCAGCATTTTCGGTTTGCGCAACGACTTCAAATCCATGGCTGCTCTGAATGCTGCTTTCTCTACTGCCTACTATTGTCTTGCCGCAAACTAACCCAGCAGCAACGACAACCACAATTACCAGCTCTGTTTCTGACACTAACAAAAGCCTGGCAAAACTCAGAAGAAGAAAGTCCCGCACTCACCAAACCTCGCAGCCAAGAATTCAGCGCAGTCGTTCCGCTGCAGGCAACCAGTCATCACACAGGGCTCGTTGCACTGCTCCCGGATGGTCGTTGTGCTGCTCAGCATACAGTCAACTGCATATCTTCGCTGCTGGCCTCCGTTGTCGCGATCTCACCGCTGGCAGACAGTTGTTGTAATCGCACCGCTGGCACGAGTTGTTGGATTCTCAGTGCTGACACCCGTTAATGCAAATGGGTTGCAAGCCCCAAGAGTAGCGTTGGCCTGGCGGCCTGGGGCACAACTGGAAGCATCCGAAGATCCGAGCAAAGCATGAGTCGACTGCTAACAGAACAACTTGTTTATTCTAGCATCGCAAAAGAGCGGCCGGTCAGGTCGACCGAAGTGGAGAGACGGGAGAGCACGTTACTCAACAGAAGAAATCGGAGCCTCTTTCGGCGTCCGGGGGCAGCTGCTCTTATACTCTCGGAGTCGAGGGGAAGAAGGAACGCCTCGTCAGAGGCGCACGTGATGCGCCGCTCGGGCACGTTGAGACGAGTAGGTGACGCCTCCGCCGGGCCGGCGACGGTCAGACCTCCTCGCTTCACAGTTGGGGGAGCTCCTCTCCCCGGCTGCCGCGCTTTGATAAGCGTGGGCACCAACATGCACACACACACACACGCGCACACGAAGACACGTGGCATTGGAACATGCCTGGACGCGCTTGGCGGGGAGGCGTAGCGGCGGCGCCGAACGGGCCAAAATGTCCGCCGCTTTGAACGAAGCCCCGGCGTCCGCTGCATCCGCGCCGGCTATACCGCGCGTCGTAGGCGAAACGTAACAGCAGCCTATCTAGTGAAGCGCTGCATGAGGATTCATGCTAGATATGGAGATCAAGCAACGTCGTTAAAACATGGCTCCGCGTACGTCTCTCCCTTATTCTCTCGTACTGCTCACAAAGCCAAGCCCTCCCTCCCCTCCCCCCCGACTATTGCACACTTTCATTTCTTTTTATTTATTTATTTATTTATTTATTTATTTATTTATTTATTTCCACTTGGTAGAGCGACTGGGAGCGTCACCTGCACTTTTCCCCTGCAGTTTAGCAGCTCTGCATTCATTAGGGGCCGAATGCAACAAAGTTTTTCCTGCTCAAGTCCCGTCTACCATTGGCTGGTCGTATTGGCTGAAAAGACCTGCAACGCCACGATTCGCTGGCGTTTGCTCTCAAACCGCTCTTGAGGAAAGTATCTTATAACACCGGGCCAGCTTATTCATACGGCTGCCGCTGCCGCCAGAACATCCTGACAAAGTCGACAGAGTTATTCGCAATGCCCTTGCAATACTCTGAAGGTAGCGCTATTAGAGAGATTTAGATTAATGCACGCAGGCGGCTTGCGTCCCCTAATCTAAATTTCCCTAATCTTTCATTTCGCCGCAATCTCGCCCTTCAACGCTTTTTTCTTTCGAAATTCACATGGCCGATAACAGTCCCAAGCGTTGAGTGTCCCGATTAGGGAACTTTCGCTTGACAGGTTCTGTTTGAGGACCCGAAGTAAAGATGGCGAGTACGATTTTAGAAGAATATTTACCATCAACTTGTGATGCAGTCAATGATTCGGATAGCACTCTTTAAGGGATTTTTTGAAGGCATAGAATGATGTGAGTGATTTTATGTTTGATGGTAAGTGATTCCGTAAAGATATGCCAGCGAAAGATGATGTTAGTTTACCATAGTTGGTACGGACACGAGGCAGTAAAAAATTTCTGTTAAAGGCAAACCTAGTTCTATTGTAGTTATGTAAATCATTTAGGTTAACGAATTCGTAAAGCAATTGGTTGTTAAGTAACTTGAAAAATAAGATTGTTAGATTATATTGAAACAAGTTCACGGTCGTTAAAATGAGGTTTTGACGGAGCAAAATGGATGCATTTGACTGACGAGGACTGCTAGTAATGATACGAATGGCTTGATTTTGTAAATGCTGAACTGATGACAGGTGGCAATTGTACGTGTTGCCCCAGGCAGCGATTCCATAGTTAATATGACTATGGATAAAAGCAAAGTAAAGTGATAAAAGAGCCTTGCGAGAAAAGAAGGCGCGTGCTTTTATTAGAGCGCGAATGCCAAATGCCGTTTTTTTCTTAATATTGTTAACGTGGGAGTCAAATTTGAGGTTAGCGTCCAGGAGAACACCGAGGAATAGAACCAAGTCACCGGGTGGAATTTGATCAGCACCAAGTGTTAACGCTAGCGGAGTAGTTAGGACCCTGTGACCACTATTGAATATAATATATTTTGTTTTCTCCGGATTAATAATTAGGTATTTACTGAGACACCATTCTATAACGTCAGTTAGCGCAGCATTTAACTTTGATGTTAATGAGATTAACGATGTGTCTGATAATGATATGGTGGTGTCATCGGCGTATAAAACGCAGTGAGATGAATGTAAAAGGTCGGGTGACTTAATCCAGTTTGAATAGTAAGGAGTAGTGTTTATCTTATTCATAAAGAAAAAACAGGCGAGGGGTTAGCAAATTGCACAGCGAATAAAATATATTCTAAAAAAACTGTAAAGCCCATTGCAAATCGACTTGAACATTCTCAAATACGAATAAAAAGTAGATGCGTACAGAAGCAAATCTCTTAGTATATGAGCTATTTCTATAAACTGATAGCAAGCTTATAGGTATGAGGCCTGAACTTCGTCACAAGTGAGATTCTCTCCCAACAGCTGGTAATTGCCAACCTCAACTGTCCCGACATGCTCTCAGCCCCCGCGAATCGCCTCAGTGTTGCGTTTCCCTGCTTTAAAGAGTTTATTTTGGTTTTGATGAGGGACACCTGCCCATGCCCATTTCTTTTTGTTGATTTCCACTAAGATGTCACCAACTCGCGTTTGTTCCCTCACCCAATCTGCTCTTTTCTTATCCCTTAACGTTACCCCCATCATTCTTCTTTCCATAGCTCGTTGCGTCGTCCTCAATTTAAGTAGAACCCTTTTCGTAAGCCTCCAACTTTCTGTCCCGTAGGTGAGTACTGGTAAGACACAGCTATCATACACTTTTCTCTTGAGGGATCATGACAACCTGCTGTTCATGATCTGAGAATGCCTGCCAAACGCATCCCAGCCCATTCTTATTCTTCTGATTATTTCCGTCTCATGATCCGGATCCGCCGTCACTACCTGCCCTAAGTAGATGTATTCCCTTACCACTTCCAGTGCTTCGCTACCTATTGTAAATTGCTGTTTTCTTCCGAGACTGTTAAACATTACTTTAGTTTTCTGCAGATTAATTTTTAGACCCACTCTTCTGCTTTGCCTCTCCAGAAATGGGCATGGGCAAGACATGTAATGAGGAGGGAAGATAACCGATGGTCATTAAGAGTTACGGACTGGATCCCAAGGGAAGGGAAGCGTAGCAGGGGGCGGGAGAAAGTTAGGTGGGCGGATGAGATTAAGAAGTTTGCAGGGACGACATGGCCACAATCAGTACATCACCGGGGTTGTTGGAGAAGTATGGCAGAGGCCTTTGCCCTGCAGTGGGCGTAACCAGGCTGATGATGATGATGAGGGACACCTGCATCTCGACGTCAGCCGACACTTCGTTTTTCGAGCTCAAGCTCCTTTAAAGAAGCGGCGGCACGCTTCCTTTCCTGCATTTCTGAATGCGTAGTTCCTTTTTGTGGTCGTCGTCGTCCTCCCGCCGCGCGTTCGACCCACAGACCATTTGAAGCGTCTTCTTAGTTGTACAGTCAACGTCTAATTTTTAGGGCTCCCTAGGTGCCGCGAAAACGTTCGAAAAAGCGGTCAGGTCGAAAAAAATGAATGCATGTCTTTTAGTGCCTTTAAGCGCTAAAATTGCCACAGGTACATCTGAAAAAGCTCTGAAGGCCTGACAGTACACTTATTAGGCATATCGGTGCTCGTACTGTGACAGGAGATGGCGAGTGCACGCGCGTGTAATTAAGGAATACATACTCTGTCCCGTGACATTGCCCCTTTCGACGCTTACTAAGCTTCACCGTATAACAGCATAACATTGATGTATTGAGGCAAAGCTGACTTTCGGGAACCAACATTATGCAACGCGTCGTGCTTTCCGAGCTTCGAAGCCAATCGCGAGGACCACAAAGGCGCAGTCGGTGCCAGTGCTGACAGCGGTAAACACGGCGCCGAACGGCAAGAGGCTTACCAGCGAACGTCGAAGCAGCTAGGCCTAGCGTTGCCGCCGTGTTGGCTGCGGCTGACAGCAGGACTGCCTCCGAGAGTACCGGTTCGAGGCGGCGAGGTAATCAAAATGGCGGCGGTGGTAGCTTTGATTGCCGTTTCGGACCTGCGGTCACGGCAAAAAGTCCGGAAAATTGGTCTGCGAACGGTTCTTGCACCCGAAATTTCAGAAGTTTCAGAAATTTCCGGACGTCCGAATTATCGGGTGTCCGGAAAGTCGGTCGTTGACTGTACACTGGCAACTCCAGCCGACGACACGGCGTCAAAGACAATTCGTTACGATTCCTCTCTGTTACTTGAGCCACCATTACCGCGACTTTCGTTCCCTATCAATAAAATTAGATCATTTTCTCTGATAGAAGCACCGATTCCCTGAGTTTTCCCTGAGTATTTCCAGACTATTCACAATCCCTGAGAATTTCCGGTTTTGCCGGTTTTCCCGATTGGTAGACACCCTGGTCATTTAGTGCGCAAATTCAGCAGCTGCCTGAACACGAGCATCACCGCAAAACACGGTGCTCGATGTTCTACAAGAACACCCAGAGACAAAGGCTGCACGTGGCGCGATTTGCACCCGCAGTGGTCACTCACAGCGCAGGCATTACCACATCCACGCAAGACCTGCCAGTGCTTTTTCGCGGCAGCGTTGCCACGTACAAAACATGGTCCGCATTTATCTAGCAGTTCGTACGCTTGAGCAGTTCCTTATAACAGGAGACGCCCAAGTGCGACAGCGAACACGTTATTATCGAAGGCGGTAATGTGAACAGTTCTTAACAATGAGCAGAGTATAAATTCAGTCCTGAAAAGCGCGTACGCACAAGGAGCGTCCCCGCGTTTGGAAGCCTCGGATGATGTTCAGCACGGCGTGAAAATGACATCGACGCCTTGCACAGCCAGTCAACGTAGCTTTGCCTCCTCTCCGGCGAAAGAGTCGCAGGCGTCTCAGCGCGGACGGCGCTCGTGCTCTTCCTTATTTGTCCGTTGGCGCGCTGCTCACAACCGGCATCCTTCCACTTTCTAGGACGTTGTCTGCAGCGTCGGTGTGCCCTGGTTGCCCGATAAACACTCAATTCCAATTTCAGAAGCGAAGTTTCGGGCGTTGGAGCACAAGATATCGAATCCACACGCAGGTCCTCACGATGGCGTTGGCGAGCATTCACACAGAAAGTTGCGAAGCTGCGACACCGCAGACTGGCCGGCTGGATCCTCTAGCTTCTTTGATAGCTGTGAAAGTACTGCAAACATTGCCACTCCAAGACGGGAGATCTGCTATTGCAGGCAACGCAACACAATATGGCTTGGTACTCACGACAACAACATTTCGAAGCAATCTCTGGCGCTGCTTAAGGCTAAAGAAGCAGTGGTTTTAATGTGAACGTTCAGTGGATTCCGTCTCGCGTTGCAATTGAAGGAAACAAAGAAACTGACGCCACGGCGCGAGAAGCCCTACCATGTTCCCAAAACAGGGATCCCCGAAGACACCTGCTTATCCACCCTTTCATTCATGATTACTCAGTCGCAAGGAGGCTACCTTCGTGTATCGTATTCGAATTGGCTCAGTGTACACCGCAGGCTTGGTTATTTAAGACGGCATGTTCTGCGTCATGTTTTGATATGAGAGAGACCTGGAACACTTCGTCTGGATATGCCCCCCGCATATACGACGAGAAAGAAAGCAGACACCGTACATGACTGACTCCAGAGAAGTTCTACGTCTGCTCATTGCCTTCCCCCGAGACATTCGCTACGTTTACACTAAGCCAATGAAGTGGGGTTGAGTGGGCTCGTCAGATCAAAATCCTGACGTCGGCTTCATGTGAACGTTAGCGGGTCGGGCTGAGCGAGCGAGCGTCGAGAAGAATTCTGCAAACCTGCCTGCCAAGGGTGCTTGACCCGTTCAACGCGCTTGACAAAATGCACGTAAACGCGGTCGAGTAGGAATGGGTCAGATCGACTGCTCACTCGACTCGCTTGCGCCAAGTTCACGCGCGTAAACGACGCCGTTGTGTAGATGGGTGAGACCAATCAAGCACGCCGTCCTAACTCCGCCTGTCGCAACACGGTTGCCGCCACCGCACAAGTAGCGCGTGACGCATGAGGTTCTAGCAGTCTCATTGTTTCTATTTGAAAGACTTATGAAAAAAATAAATGACAATTTTGAATAAAGAAATGGTGAAAGGCTAGGCATCGCCCCTTATAATTCGGCAGAGCTGGCTATAAAAGGTGTGTATGTTTCCACGTGAAGAGAAGTAGCGTTCATTAAAAACGCGCGGCGAAGAAAAAAAATTGAACAACAGATGGAGCAGCCACCACAGAAATGGTGGTAGATATGTACGTAACTTGCTATCGGCCTATATGCTACAGATAATCTTGCCGTCGTCAGGCTGTTGCTCTTGTCTCAAAAATTCTCATGCGTTGGTCACAGTACAGATATCTCCTGTCATGCAGCACCTGTTTCTTTCACACGAGTTTCCCGACGCCTACTTTCTGCCCGTGTCTGCGTCCTTGTTTAAAGATTTGTATTTATCCGCGTCTTCTCGTTCTCTCTAGTTATCTGTCTCTCGTATTATCATCAAGAATGAGGGAGAAGTGTAACCGTTCACGCATGCGCAATGGTTGTAAGGCGATGAAGACGAACGAGGAACAAGGCAGTCTTTGGGCGGCCAACTGCCCCAAGTCAGAAACCTATTGGCCACGTCACAGGTATCCTTCCGAACAGTATACTCTTGAAAGCACCAGGTCCCGTAGACGTTGCAACACAGTAACGTCTAATGAACGCGCAGAAGTAATCGGAAAGATACTTCGGCGCTTAGACTGGACAGGAATTCGTCGAAGCTACTATTCGAACGCGACGACACCACAGCATAATTTTCGCAACGGCGTGTCAACAACCACGTGCTGTATATGACACGGCAATACAGCGCTATCGCGCACAATAGACGGCATGTGGCAGCAAGCAGCAAAAAAAGAAGGCTACAAAACAGAGCCCTGCTTACAAAACGTCGTGCGTGCGACCATATCGGCATATATAGCTGCGTTCCGCGGGCTATATCGGTCGACACGGTGAACACGTCCGTGCTGTGCATAAAGAGACATTTTTAACCTCTGTCCGCCCACTATCATGTGTGCTGGTGGGAAACTCCAAACGCTCTTCTACACCTCAAAAGCATGCAAGTGCACTTCATACACCATTAAATACCACAGAGATGCAGAATTGACTTTTTCGGCTTAGAAACGAGGCGCCAGATGTCGAAATCATAAAACAGAGTTTACACTTGTGAAACGGATCGTGTCTTTTACTTTTTTGTTTTCTTATAAGGCGCGCAGACACGGTGATGTGCATTGTACAATGATCACGTGCGTCAGCTTGGGTCTTTCTTGCCTTAAAAACAAACGGCAACGAAATTTCGGACTGCGCGAAGGTTCTCGTTTTTGACAGCATCATACCAAAAGTCTGCGTGAAAAATTTGCGCATGAAATGCGGGTAAACGCGTCACAAGAAGCTCGCAAAAATTAGCGTTTTTGACAACAGAACTCATAGAAACGCCGGCCGCCGGAAACAACGAAGCCAGAGCGTTGAGAACGAGCGCTCGCGTGAACGGTCGCGCATGTATACGCGCGATAGGGACATCAGCGCTTTAGAACGATTGTTGTCTGATATGACGCAGGTCACACTCATACCCGCTTACCACCAGGTAGCCAACATTAGGCGATTACCAGGCCAGCGGCCTTTCAAGGTTACTTTAATGGTATCAAGTACCCATATCACTTCAACACTTCAACATCCACTTCCTAACACTTAACACTTAACACTTCAACAACCACTTCCTAAACGCAGTAACTCCATGTAATGAACATATGGAATTGACTACAGGACGCGGTAATATGAAGCAGAGCATCTTTCTTGATCCAACAGATAAAAATGAAGTGTGTCGCGCTTTTATGTGCTTAAATAATACTAAATCACTCGATGCCGATAATTTGCAAATCTCTCCTATAAAACACGTTATACATTTCATCACAGAAGTTCTTGCACATATCTTTAACTTAATTATCGAATCAGGAGTTGTTCCAGAAGCTATGGAAAGAGCCAGAGTATCAGTCATTTTTAAGGGAGGCGATCGTAACATAGAAAGTAATTACAGACCTATTTCTGTCCTTCCTGTCTTCTCTAAGTGCCTAGAAAAAATTATCTTTGTTCGAATTACGCGGTTCTTCAATAAATTTAATGTTCTAACAGACGCGCAGTTTGGCTTTCGAAGCGGCAGGTCTACTGAAACTGCATTGCTGACACTGAAAGAAGCTATAGTTCATCGCATTGAAAAAAAAACGAATTCACACTCGGTATTTTTTTAGATTTCAGCAAGGCCTTTGATTCCCTCGACCACAGCATTCTTTTGCACAAACTAGAATCAAATGGCACTCGTGGTAGTTGCTTATCTTTACTAGAATCTTATCTTCAGAACAGATTCCAGAGTGTACACATTAATAAATGTAGCTCGTCATTCTTACCTATCACTTGCGGTGTACCGCAAGGGAGTATTCTGGGTCCCCTGATGTTCAATGTTTACATCAACGATATCGTGAACATGGACACGACAGTTAAGTACGTAATATACGCAGATGATTCAACGATACTTATCTCTGACATTAACCTGCCTCATCTAATATCCAGAGCTAACGACGTACTTTCGGAGATTACCTCGTGGTGAAAAATCAATAGACTAAAGATTAATCCTAATAAAACTAAAGCTGTTATATTTCATGGTAAAAATAAAATAATGCCTACTCATCATCATCATCATCATCAGCCTAGTTACGCCCACTGCAGGGCAAAGGCCTCTCCCATACTTCTCCAACTACCCCGGTCATGTACTAATTGTGGCCACGTTGTCCCTGCAAACATCTTAATTTCATCCGCCCACCTAACTTTCTGCCGCCCCCTGCTACGCTTCCCTTCCCTTGGAATCCAGTCCGTAACCTTTAATGACCATCGGTTATCTTCCCTCCTCATTACATGTCCTGCCCATGCCCATTTCTTTTTCTTGATTTCAACTAAGATGTCGTTTACCCGCGTTTGTTGCCTCACCCAATCTGCTCTTTTCTTATCCCTTAACGTTACACCCATCATTCTTCTTTCCATAGCTCGTTGCGTCGTCCTCAATTTCAGCAGAACCCTTTTCGTAAGCCTCCAGGTTTCTGCCCCATATGTGAGTGCTGGTAACACACAGCTGTTATACACTTTCCTTTTGAGGGATAGTGGCAACCTGCTGTTCATGATTTGAGAATGCCTGCCAAACGCACCCCAGCCCATTCTTATTCTTCTGGTTATTTCAGTCTCATGATCCGGATCCGTGGTCACTACCTGCCCTAAGTAGATGTATTCCCTTACCACTTCCAGTGCTTCGCTACCTATCGTAAACTGATGTTCTCTTCCGAGACTGTTAAACAATACTTTAATTTTCTGCAAATTAATTTTCAGACCCACCCTTCTGCTTTGCCTCTCCAGGTCAGTGAGCATGCATTGCAATTGGTCTCCTGAGTTACTAAGCAAGGCAATAATGCCTACTCACCAGCCGTTAATTCTTGATTCACAGCAAATAGATATTGTTGATACGCATAAAATACTTGGGGTTTACTTTTCATCGAACTTAAGTTGGGATGCTCACGTTAATTACCTATGTAGGAAAATCTCATCTGTAACAGGAGTCGTGTCTCGCTGCCGTAGTCTGCTGCCACTCAAGGCCAAACTTCAAATATATCACGCATTATTTAACTCACATTTAAATTATTGTACGTTGATTTGGGGCACAACAACAAAAAGAAACATAAATAAAATACTTGTTCTACAAAAAAGGATAATTCGCCACGTTGGGAACATTGAACGTCTGGGAACCACATGCAAATCATTTGAAAGGTTCAGTATAGTTCGGGTTGACATTTACTCATACCGCTTGTTGAACACACTCTACTTTTCAAACAGAGAACTCTCGGACTTTATTACAGCCTTATCATGTCTAAAGCGTCGTGTTATTACAGTACCTACAAGAAACACCAATATATGGTCTATACCTCGATTTCGTACAACTTATAAGTATCAAACTTTGGCATACAACGTCCCAACAACACTAAACACATATGAAAACACAACCAGTTGCAGTAAAAAACAGTTACGTTCTTTCTTTTGTTCTATTCTTTGCTAGTAAAAGATTCAGTATCTATAAATATCTACTATATATAATATATGTGCTGCTTGCAAATCGGTTATTAAAAACATTAAATTTATTTTTGCCGCATTTTAGTGTGTTTGTGTGAGTGGTAAATATGCGGTACTATGTGTCGAAATTTGCATATGCATTTTCATGTGCATCGTATTTCAAGTGTATTTGTGTGATTTATGAATGTTATATTATGCATTGTAATCTGCCTCTTTTCCATTTTTGCCTTTGTAACGGCGTATCTTATTCCTTTTCCTCTGCACCTTGTATAGCCGCTGCCATGTAACGGTTACCAGGGCCCCGTCAAGCCGTTTTTACGGCTTTTAGCCCAGCGGACCTTCTAGCATATTGTCTGGTAAATAAACTTGAATATGAATTTGAATATGGCCAGTATAGTCAAATTGAAATTTTGTTACAGTTGACCATCGTGGTTTTGGCACGAAAAGCCCATATTTTATATATATATACAGCTCTGACTGGTTCTCGCAGCCCGGCATTCCTGCTCGCCAAAGTATCCTGATCTAATAAGTCAGAGTCTTATTTCTCATCACCTACACTATTCACGTCGAGGTATGCGCTCCTGAAAAGCGGAAGACATTTGAGATGAGGATCTGCCGTCCGAGCAGCAAAATGGGGCGTGCGTTTGGGTTAATGTCCGGGGACTTCCTCCTTTTTTTTTTTTTTGAAGTATTACAGTGAACTTAGCCGCCAACGGCTACAGCTTCATTCAGGCTTGCAAACGGTGTTTCGCACACCTGAAGTGGAACCAAATTTTGGAAATATGAGGAACAGTTGGGTACACAAGTGCGAAAGATGCGCGGCTCCGTGAATGGCCGACCTGCAGACAAAGTTCTGGCGGACTGCGAGTCGATATCGACGTGTCATGAGCTATTGAGTTTTCCCATATATTCTGTGTGAATCCGCAAGCACAAAAGGGCATCGAATCGGACGTCATCCTCGTTTTCACTGCTCGGCGCTGTCGGAGACGGTTATTCTAAGGGAGTGGAGCATCGCGCGACTGAACCGATCTGAGTCGAGCGAGCGCGAAATACTCGTATAGCTGTGTGGGTCACGGCGCAAGAAATGCGCTTTCTGTACAGTCTTGACTTCGCGGGATCTGTCTGCCTGTAAATATATATTAAACCGGGGGATCCTTACGCCCATATCTCCCATCTGCTGCCGATTAAAATCTGTAACGAAAGCAACGCTATCGCTTCCCCATATTTGAGTTAGTAGGCAAAATTTCAATGCTTAAAAACAACACTGCTGCTTCACAGTCGCATACCGATTTCTCTGTCGGTCTCGCCTCTCATTTTAACCAAGTTTTGGGATGCCGGTCCATAAGGGCATCGAGGAAAACAACATGACCTAGCACGACTCCATATGGAGCGAGCAATGTCCCACCTGCAGTCAAAATTGGGGAGTCTGGCACGGCGAGAGTTGGTTGGCATAATTTCTGGCAACAATTTTGTCTCTGGCTTCTGCACAAACTATAATTTGTCCAATGATCGAAAAAGGATAACATGAAATGAACGCAGTACAGCAATAAGAGTGTTTTTAGTAATTGTGAGTTGACAGTCAATCGAAGCAAAACAGCTCGTTCAGCAGTTGTCGCGACTGGACACCACCAATTGAAGAACACCGTCAATACAAGTTCAAAACAGTCTGTAAAGTGACGATTGTACAAGTCCAGGAGAGTTAGCCGCGTAAAAGAAACAAAGTTATAAAGAAATAGCACGTTCACTGTAGCACGAATCGCAAAAAACATCGCCAAGCTAAGTTATGTTTGGCCTCGCTTATACCTATACGCAACATCCCACGACTTAAGAGGATGACAAAAAAAATTTTTTTCAGGTATTTACATAGCAGCTTCTGAACAGCTTTAGTGTGGTCTTGCGTATCCGTGGGTGCATATGCCGCTTGTGTATTTTTGTGTTCACTACGTACGTCTCATTTCTTACCCAACAATTGGAGTAGCACGCCAGACAACCAGCCAGACTAATGATTCCGTCTACTCATTAAAATAATCTTGCTACAATAATTTTGACCCTTTTCAGAAGGATCAAATGGGTCGGTGACCAAATATTGTCGACTCTTCACGCAATTTCATTTAGCAAACTAGGTTTAAAGCAACGACGTAACAAGTTGAATGAACTGACTCGAAGCCGACACCTCTGAAAGCTTTCCCTCTTCTCTCGTTTCGCCTTGTCTGCAAAGGGCGACCGAAATATGCACCTGTACCAGGTAAGCCCTACGAAAAAAAAAAAAAACGTTCATTCAAACCAATAAAGCCGTTACTGCAGACTCCCGCCTGACACTTCCACTCCCGATGTGACCAATATTTCGACGCCTTGCACGCCCGCAATTTACGTTTTGCTCAGCCATCGACTTGTCCGTTTCACAAGTTACGTTCGGTCGGAAGCAAAATGTTATGTTTAAAGCAGAAGGAATTGGCGGATAAGTATACCCCATCAAATTTACATCAAAATATCGTGCAATTCACTGTTTGCAAACAAGGGCGCTATAACGTAAGACTATTGCAAACTTCTCTATTCTGCAATCAGCCTTCCGCAACTGGTGAAAAACTTTTTTGGACCACCCCCACTTCACCTGTCTGTCACGCGACGTCACGAAAACCGCGATAGCTCCTCATCTGATATGACGTGAACACAGATCATGCATGATTTGACCGAACAAAAAAAAAATAGTTATTCCTGATTCGACGCCTTTCGCGATTATTCTTCGGCTATTGGTCAAAAGTTTTCGGGCTGCACCCACTTCACCTGCCTGTCACGCGACGTCACAAAACCGCAAAAGCTCACCATGTCAAAGTGACGTGTACGCGTTAAAGATGCATGAATATGCCGAACAAAACTGAATTTTCTTCTGAATAACCGCAGGCTGCCCCGTTCTGAGAGGAATAAAAGATGGCTGTCGCCGATCGCTTAGGCGTGGCTACTCACACCTGCCGGAAAGACATGGGTTTATTTGCGTTTAATAAAACTTCTTGCGTGGCCGTGTAACGTTTTCGAGCCCTTTCGGCACGTTTACGACCTCATTCTGCCAACCCTTCTTTGCTGAGGATTCGTTTTAGCGTCGTTGCCGCCACGATTGTCGACGTGCCACCGCAAGCTAAGTAAGAGAAAGTGGACCAATCGCAGATGCCGGCACCACCCTCTTCATCCGCTTATCGATATTTAATGCAGTGGCTCGGCCCCATCCAATCCCTCTCCACCTGAGCATGCTCTTCGCCTCTTGTGAGCCAATTAGATAAGACAAGCCTCTCAGTGCAGGCAATGTTATTTGGTTTTCAAGCAAACAAAAGTGACCTCCTATGAACGAGGGGAGCGTTTGATTGGTCTGCTCAGACTTCCTGTGGGTCACCGCCCGATGCTTGCGTCAGCGGTTACGCAAATTTGACGTCAGCAGATTGGAATAAAAACATATTGGAATAGTGTTACGTTACAGGGCCCAATAGTGTCTACATTGTCCATATATTGAAATTGTATACCCTGACATTACAATAAAGTATTTGAGTTTCTTAATTGGGCGCGTTCCTTGTACTTTCACGTACTTCAACTCTGAAATTCGACATTTTTTTTTATTTAAAAGAAAAAGAATCAGTGGCCCAATGGCACATACAACTTTGGAACTTATCTCACCGTCGACAGAAGCATCTCAGATACACAGACGTAAAGAAACAGATCACAGCAATGCACGTACCATTACCAAAATAATGAGACCGAAGTTTTAGGAAATACTGCATAGAATTCTTTTTATCGTGGCGACCACACTCGCCGGAAACAGTTAAGCAGACAGCGACGAGGCAAACTATCGAAGAGTCAGCGAAGCAGCAGCAAAGGTCGAAGCAGCTGCCGTGTGCCCCGCGCGACAGGCGCCGACGGCACGAACGAACGAGCCGCACGCGACGAGGTGACACGCCCGATGGCCGCCGAACTTTTCGACGCGACATATGCGAGCTTGTTGTTCTCCATGCAGCGCTCTGATTGCGGTGACGAGAGCTCGCCGAGCTGTCGCTACACACGGACGTCGCACAATTTGCGCAGGCCGACGCAGAGGCAAACGCCGGCGACGCAATTGCGCCGTAGTGTTCTCACTCCTGCGAGTTTCGCGTTGCTAAACACGCACGCTTCGGTGAAAGCAGACGCCGCGCTTGCCGCAGAAGACAGCGCACGCAGCGATGGACGTCACGGCCCGCCCGCGCGGGTCTCGTCTTTCTCAGACAGGCGCGCAAACGTGCACGCATATTTCCTTTCAATGCCGCACAGGCTCGACTATCCTGGCGATGAGCGCGCAAACCACGTCGACGTTTCGCGAGAATTCAGCATCCTCACTGCGTTCATTCTGACGGAATTGTCGCTGAAAAGAAAAAGAAAATGAAAGCGAAAGAAGGAGAGCAATGCATGAATTGAAGTCTGGAGTTTTACGTCCCAGAACCACGATTTTATTATGAGGATCGCCGTAATGGGCGAGGCAGAATTAATTTGGTCCCCGAGTGGGCCTAGCCAGGTGACGTTGAGTTTACGCGAGTCTATTGTGAACCGAATAAAGTTGTCTCACTCCCTCACTCACTCACTCACTCACTCACTCACTCACTCACTCACTCACTCACTCACTCACTCACTCACTCACTCACTTACTTACTCACTCACTCACTCACTCACTCACTCACTCACTCACTCACTCACTCACTCACTCACTCACTCACTCACTCACTCACTCACTCACTCACTCATACCTACAGGCAATCCTTAACGTGCCCAGCAATGTATGGAGTAAATCCCAGAACAAGAGGAAAAAGAGAAAAAAAATACTGCTTTGGCAGCACAAATTACTTATCTGTTGGTGGAAACTGTGAAAACAATTGCGTCGCTTGCTGATACCGATAGGCGTTCTATTTACGCCGATTAAGAGCCATGGCAGGTCTCCCAAATGATGGTTCCTCAACCCTTGTTATCACGTATACATATAATACACATGACGCATCACCGACAGTATCAGCCACTATCAAACACGCATCCCCATCATGTTTCTCGCAAAGAATCCGCGAAAAGACGGAACAAATGCAAGAACAGGTGAAAGTCTCGAAGACTATACATACAAACAAAACGACCACCGACGATCATTTCGAGAAGCATCAGGCGGAGGGTGCACAGAGAGAGACAGGGCAACACAGCAAGAGTCGCAGAACAACGCGTTGTCCCGTCGCTCCCGCTGTGCCAAGTCCTCGCGCCCTTCGCCTATCCGTACATTTGTTCTGTCTTTCCGTTGTTTCTTTGCGAGAAATATGCCGATGTGCGCTTGATCAGTGAAGCATAGAATCACAGAATCCAGCACGCAAATAGTTCAGAGAACAGAAGCACGTAGGACGTGTTGCTATTCTAGTAAAGTCCAGTTATTTTTCCTACATGGTTCTATTCTTTTAACTATAGGCGCGAACACACACACGCCACACAGGCGCATATATATATATATATATATAAGACAAGTAAATGTCAGGAGAATGGTGTCATGGCGCGTCACGGGGTGGACATTAGATGGATGACAGCGTGATAGGGTCACATTCAGAAGTAACAAAACTGTATTTTATACAACAATATCGCCCATCACACAGCTCAGAGGGTCAGGGGCATCACACAATTACATCTGCAGCGACACTGTGTCGAAAAATCTGTATCTAAAAGGGAAAAAAATAAATAAAGGCAAGATAATAAATAACATAGGCAGGCGAAACGGGAAACATTTAAGGCGTTCCATCGAACTTTCTTCGCCGAATGCGGTCGTGCGACGGTGGCCAGTTTGACGTCCACGTCGGCCGCCAAAGAAGTGCACATATTTTGATTGACGCGATTCAACGTCCCCAAGTAACGCAAGGGCTATAAGAGACGACGTCTATATATGACCACTGTAGTCTTGTGTTCGTTTATTACCAGAGACGAATAGAAATGTTGGCTACTAAAAATCCTGCAATCGGAAAATTATAGCTAAAATTGATGCTCTAAACCCAACGAAAATACGGAAAGAAAGAATAGACGCGAAATTGTTTACAATTAACAAAAATGAGTGAGAGAAAAAAGATAAAGCCTACGTTTACAACAAAACCATATACGCTAAAGATAACGCAAAGTTACAAACATACATATCCAGAGGTATAATGGGTACCGATTGGCTCGATTTCTTCCTTAATTGAGCATAATGAAGCCAATCGACATAAAGCCGAGACAACAAGCGAAAGAGAAATTAACTGTTATTTTAATGAAAATATCGAAACGGTAAATAAAATCGAAAATTAAAGCGGACGATAAAGCCAACTCGCAGCCGGAGGTAACCGACCCGAGTACTCGTGAGATGCTCAGCCGACGGAGCCATGTCTCTGGCAATCGAAGAGAGGCTGCGGCACACACGCCCGTCCACATGCGCTCATTAACGGCACAGCGATTCTCGCGGGTGCACACTGCACGACGGAGGCGCGCAGCTTTCGCGACGCTGCTCGATGTGCGCCCCCCCCCCCCCCTTCTTTTTTAATAACGGCTCGGTCCCGTAGCGCAAAGCCTTAGACAGGCTTCGTGGACTTGCGTTGATCCTCCGCGCGCAGTCAACGCCAGCGCACGGCACGACACCCCGAGAACCGCTGGCAGACGCGAGTGCGATCTGGGTCGGGTGTGCGCTCCTTGCGCCGGGCGTTTTTATTGCGGCTGCGGGAGATCTGTCGAAAGGGGACTCCCCCGCCCGTGACTCCGAGTGCAGGCTCCGAGGCGCGGGAAGAGGGGCCTTCCCCTTCGACCTTTTATTGCCTGCCTGTCTTCGCCCTTTTCTGCGGCGCGACAGAGTTACCGGGGCAACGAACGATTGCTGACACGACGGCACGCACAGGCGAACACCCATACGTTTGACGCGCCCGTACACTCTCCCCGTGTGCGCACCGAACGCCGAAAGCTTATGGAGCGTGGTTCTCCCTTTGAAAGAAATCGCAGAAAGCAAGGAAACTAGAACGATGACATTTTTCGTGGCCCGAGCACATAGCCCGTAACGCTCATGTGCGCAACGGCGCTTGGGTACTCTACAGATAAAAAAAGGTGGAAAGTATAATTTCGAGGTCCTACTGGATCGGCAGGAAATACGTTTAGACTACATCTGTTGTCCGCAAGCTCCTGTCCCTAACTAATCCAAAACGGTTTCTGTTTTAGATCAGCTGATGTTGTACTGTACTGTTAAAAGAGGCAGAGAGAAATCACATTTGTGCTCCGAAAGGTGTCGGTGGAGTCCTGAGGTCTGCTGTGACCCCACTTTTGAAGGAGGATAACAGACACCCTGCAGCAACGGGACAAAAGCGAAACATGCGCCAAGGTCATCGCTGGCGAATACGCTTTACCAAATCCGACGCCGAAGAAGCGAGTGGTCATGCCTGCCTCACACCTAGCCATAGCCCGAAAATAACGATAAGGTTCGCCAAAGAAGAAAACCCTAGGAAAAGTGCGCGCTTGTGCTACTCTCAATCATTACGAATGTGCCGCTATCAGCCACTATAGACGGTGGTGCGAAAGTGCCAGTGAGGGGACGAAATTACTCGTAACCGACCACGTGGCAAAGCAGCGTCAGCGCACTTCTACCCGTATTGGCGCTCACGCGTCGTCGGGAGTTCGCAGGCGGGCAGCTTCTAGATTTACACACGCCTCCGTAAAAGCACGGCTCTGCGGTCCAACGAGTTGTTCGGGGTTTGTAATGGAAACTGTGAGACGTAATGAGTGCTTGGTATACGCGGGAGCGTGGCAGTAAAATGGCGTACATATGAGTTCGTCTTGGAACCTAGTTTCCGCCAAGTAATTAAGGTCACAGCACAAGCATGTGCATGTCATTTACACCATGTTGCTAACGTGCCCCCAGCTGTGTACGAACGCGAGCAAAGTGTGCTCCCCTAACCGCTAGGATTCTCTAACGAAAGAGAGAAACGAAACAGCAGCCGTTGAGGGTTGATCGCATGTCTTCACATACTTGTCCAACACCGCAGTCAATCTTCTGCATAAGAATACACTTAAGTTTTTTCATTAAAAAATGGTGTGATGTTGCGACGAACGATGCCAGGTGCCCTACACGCACGCAAGCATATTGAGCAACACCATAAATGCTGTTAAGGCATCAAAGAGGGAGGTAATACCGCCACTGAAGACACGCTTTTTTTATAAAGTGATCATCAGAAGCTTTTTCTCTCGACTTGCTAGAATTTCCCATTGCGGTTCCAGAATGCTTTTAGGGCACTGAAGTCCAGAAAGCAACGAATATAGTAGTGGTGGACTCCAAAAATGATGGGTGTTTGAAACGTAGGTCGCAACATGCAAGTGTGATTCTCAACTCATTGTTGGAGGAATCTGCACGCGCACTTCTTCTCAAAAACCTTCCACGAGAGGATGTGGAAAAAATGTCGAAATAAGAGTGTTGTGAAAACCAGCGAAAGGTGAGGCTAACTCAGGCGGGTTTTTTTCTACGCTGACACACCATGTGTGGTTTCTCAGCGAATCATGAATCACATAACCGCTCGACGAGCTCTGCCACTGATTTTCCGAGTGACATGGAGCTTATCACGCTTCTCCCAACGCAGCAGTTACCTAAACAACCCCCGATCAAACGAAGAGGTACGCCGCTTCGCAGGCACGCGAGGTATACTTACGTAAGCTGTCTCGTCCAAATCGACGTACAACACGCGGAGCGTCACGAGTTCAGACGCAACCGCATTCATTCTTCAAGGAACAACGACACAGCGAAAGGCGCAGAGAACGGCTTTTGAACACCGGCGGAAGGAAGCCGGAATACAGCACCACGCTTGGACCCAAGCAGCTGTCGCGTACACAAAAATTCGCTCAATGAATCAGCGACTCAGGGTCGACATCGCCGTCGCACGCACATCCCGCGAACACTCCGACGCACAGAACGCTGGCGATGTGCCACACTATTTTTAAGCCACTGCGAGGAAGCCGTGCGCTTGCTAGCTGGTTCCTATGTGAACGACCGCCGTGCTTTCCTCTATCTAGACGAATGGAATAAATTGTCTCAACATCGCGAGACAGACTCACTTGGATGCGGTTCGGCTGAGAATCGTGGCTTTGCGAGCGACCGCTGTCGTCGTCCGCTTTGCGGCGCCGGCATGTTGGCCGCGATCGATTCCACTTCGGGGGCAAGCTTTTCGGGCGTCCGCCGGTCGTCTGCTAGGCGCTCCGGACAGGGTGAGTAGAACCCTTAGAACGCGAGAGCTCGGCCAACCTTCAGTTAGGGAGCGCTGTGGTGTTTGGGGGCGCAGCCATATTGAATACGGTCAGCTGCTCGTTGCAGACGGTTTGTCTAAAAGGTTAAGCACTAGAACTAAGTTACCGTGCTAGTGTTTAACGCCAAATGCGCCTGCTCATTCGGACGAGAAATGAAACAAGCAGAGCAGCAGTGAAGCGACCACTTCGGTGCGACAAGAGCACGGGGCCACTTTTTTTGCTGCGGCAAGACGAGACAAACTGCTAAGCTTCTTACTCTTCCTTGTCATTAAAAAGTTATGGTTATTTGAACAGGATCAATGGAAGTAATCGCAAAAACATGTGCAACTAACATGTGGTTGGCAATGGCGCCTGTCTGTGCGGTTAGCGCGCTCACAGCGCCCCGAGCTCGAATCGAAGGCCTTCCGCATGACGCTTCCTTTGCCAGTGCAACCTAACTCGGTCCATAGAGCTTTTGGCCGCTGATGCAGCGTTTTCTCACCACGGATACATGGCGGGTTGTCGTGGAACATCGTTGAACCAAGTAACCAGATGCCGCCTTGCGGCTTAGAAATCAGGAACCAAACTGAAGCTGTAATATTCAGCTAAACCTCACGTGAACAAGGTTGATTGCCGAGGATGCGTTTGTGTGTCGAGACAGCTATACAAGCGTTCTTTCTGACACATTGGTGCGTTCGTGAATGCCAATGAGCGTTTCAATCGTCCGAAGGCGCGAGCAACCGCGAATGAAGGAGAGAGTATGCTGACTGCCTAAAGTCACGCCGATTCAAACCAGTCCCATAGTGAGCTGCCTGTACGTTATGCTAGAGGCTTCGCCTTCATAACTTGATATCGACAAACAGTCTCAAGAAACACCGCAGATATAATACACGACCTTTGCTACCGAAGGGACATAAAGGGACCCATTTGCATGGTGCTTGGCAACTTGCACCATGCCCCATGCAAACGCGTCTGAAATGGCTACCCGTCCTGCCTGAAGCGGGCAAAAGATTAAATTGAATTCTAGTGTTTTACGTGACAAAACCACGATCGTGTTAGGAGGCGTACACCATTGTGCGGGACTAGGGAACAACCAACTGGGGTCGTTTAACCCTTTGAAGGTTTTCGCCGACGGCGGCGGTTTTCTGTCCCGCAAGGTTAGTCGTACGGGTACGGTTCTGACCCTCCGTTTGAAATTTCGCGCCATAATGACGATGCATGCTCGCCGGGAGATGCTGCCATCTCTTAGCACTTACAAGATGCGTTTGAAATTCGTGCTACCTTCTTGTGGAGATAAACAGACTGATTGCTAGCTTCAGCGCGTCGCTCAGACTGCGGCAACGCCCCTTTGGCGGTTTCGGTTTCGCCGCGTTATCGCAACGGAAGCGCGCGAAACGTCATTTTTTTCTTTGTCGGCACTCTCTTGCAGGGCGGTGCAAGTTGATTTCTATTTTGGTTGGCGCTGCTCTTAGCTTGTTTATGATCGCAACGGAGGCGCGCGAAACGTGGTTTTTCTCATTGTCGGCACGCTCTCGCAGGGGCGGCGGAAGTTGATTTTTATCTTGATTGGCACTGCTCTTAGCTTGTTTATCACCACCGCTCACGAGGTATTCTCGCTCTCTGCGGCAACGCGCTTGCGCGAGAGGGTGCCGCAGACCTCTGCCCAAGCAGCCGCACGCAGAGATGTCATGTGTGCTCCAACACAACTCCTCGTTCCAAGAGAACAGACACGCATATTAGGTGTGCAGACTGCGATAAGGCGCTTTGCGTAGACCAGTGTTTCAAGGAGTACCACGCTCGGAAATACTACTGAACATTTTGCAGTTCTGAGTGATGCCGACACCAAAATACTGTTCCTAATTATTTTTTACTATTTATTCCAGACTTTATACATATTGTACATTCAAGATCCGCAATAAAGTAATTTGACCACCTGGGAAAGTTTTTTTTCAAAATAATTCGACCCTCAAAGGGTTAAAGTGCACATAAATATAATATCTATACGATCGTTTTTACATTACGCCTCTATCGAAATGCGGCCGCCACAGCCGTGACCGAACCCGCGGCTTTGAGCACTGCGGTGCATTGCCATAGCCACTGTGCTACCGCGGCGGGTATAAGACGAAAAACAGAAGACGGTGACGCAGTTACTTCGTGTCACAGGTGACTGACTCATGTACGACATTCCAGAGGTTGAGTCAAGATAGAGCATCTTCCTTACGTTTCCGGTTAAATACGCTCGGAAATATTAATTAAGCTTCCTAGGGGTGCCCGAACGGGGATTTTTCAGACCGAATCCAATACGAATCGAATAGCGCAAGAAGCGAATCGAATCGAATATGGAATAGTTTTGGGATAGTTTTCGAATAATGAAGAGCCGTTAGCACAATTTATATAAATCAATGTTCACATCCTAGTATTCTCAAGGTCAGCAAGCTTTTCTCATTACATAGTGCGACACAGACGCTCTTTTTCCAGCCAGTTTCGGTTTCAAGGAGCCTTCCAAGGGGAACTAATTGTTCGTGTAGCTCCCACATGAACTCGGCTATTCAAAATTTTATCGTTGGGATAGGTAGTGTCGAGGATGGCACCGAAGTACTCATTTGCTGTATCCACCTATTGTTAATAATTAGAAAGTTTGACGTAGTAGTCCTGCGGAAACCCGCAAGGTGGAGTAAAGTAATGAACTACTACGTCAAACACTTGCCTTTGCTCCGTGTTGTCGACAAATTTGACTTCGCCCTGCCATCTGCTAGCCGCCTGTTAGCTCAGATGGCAGAGCGACTGCCCCGGAAAGGCGGTGGTCCCGGGTTCGAGTCCCGGACCAGGACGAATTTTTCTTCAACTCTGAGGCTTTTCTTTAGAGGAACCCGTATGGGTTTCCTTTGTAGCAATTGCTACGAACAGGTGAATGTCTCATTTTTCCTTTGCTCATAATTATAAAGTTAATTACCGCGACTTCGCTAACTACGCACTTAATTGCGGAAATTGATCTATATCTGGAGGCTACCAATTCGTACACTGGAATGGTAAACATAACGTTACCGTGATTAATATTTTTCTAATTTTGATAGTTTGGTGCAGCTCAAGAAAAAAACACCCGTATGGGAAGCCGTGCTTTGTTTGCCCTCTGTTCTGGGAGAAATAAGCATCTAATTGAGAATAAATTTGCGCAAAGATGAAGAGAGGTAGGTGGGTGGGGATGTTCTGGGTGGTGTACGATCAAAGGTTAAATTGTGTTGGCTAGTTACAAGCTTTGTAAGATAACTTGTAGAAATGAGCGTTAGGAGTGTATTTCACGAGGTCTTGCGAAAGTTTTCTGAATGTGTGCTCGGAACCGTTATACGACCATTATTCGCAATCTTTCCTAGTGTCCTGTAAGAACTATAGGTGACAACAGCGCACATTCGGTGAAAATGTGGGGCTATTGCAAATAAGGTTCGAAAGTATAACGTTTCTGGCTTAATTAGGGGATTTTAAAATAATTTGAATAGGAAGACGCACCTTATTTAAATTAGTGGGAAATATAGGTAGGCATGTTATGGGTAAGAAAGTCCGCAGTGCGTCGGTTAATTACAGCATTTGCAGTAAATTATTTATGCAAGCACTCCAGGCAGTTAAAAGTATGTTTTACGAACTACCAAGAACTTGTCCCGCCGTCCTGGAATAAATATTATTGTCACCGAGATCAAATTTAGTGAAAGTAGGCGTAATATTTTGACTGATGTGCGCAAAGTTAAATGTGGGCAGGTGGATTATGTCTTTTACGAAACATTTCTAGACAAGAGCTAGAAAGCGTTATAAGGTCGTAATGTGTATAATGCTTCCAAGTGCCCTCAGAACAGAGTTCGTGATAGAGGTCACAACTGGTTAAAAAAAATTGGGGGAGGACGTTAAGTAGTCTGTGGCAGTTTAGCATTTCTGGATTTATTAGAAGCTTTGCATACATTTTTTTTTACAGGCGCGATATGATGAAACGCGCAGAGTGTTTGCCCTCAGTCTCTGGAGGACCACTGAGAATTGCACCAACCTCGTATTTAGCAAAAACGAGAAGGCGGTCGCACGTTATGCCTGATGTTTGTGCAAACTTTCACGACTATACCTTCATTAATAACGACGCTACACAAGCTTTATACGCACGTTTCCTCCGTGCTATGATGGAACGAAATGTGACACACGAGCTCAGATTTGGATGAAATAGAGTCCATGTCATGAGTCATATGTAGGCAACGTTTTAAAGTGTGTGTGTTTTTTTTTTATTCTTTTAATACATACTGCGGAATGAAGTTGCAAGCAGCGTAGGCATAATAATCAAACAGATAATACAAATTAAGCGAATAAACAATGAAAAGTAAACATAAGAAAATATGAGTGGTAAGGAATTTCAGTCATGTATTGTACGTGGGAAAAAATGAAACTAAAATTTGTCTGTTCATGCCAAATAGGACGTTAGTGCACTACCACAGGGGTGTCTGGTCGTTAGTTGTGACAGAAATGAGGAAAGTTCAATTGCTAGTTCATTATGGTATGGTATAGTATGGTATTCCTTATGCGATGGCGCGCACCCACTGTGGGGGATTGGCCAAGATTTGGATGAAATTAGGCTATCTTTATTAAAAACTGAAAATGGTAAAGCTAACTGGAGGAAAAGAACAAAAATAATATGTTTAAGAATTCAAGACAATCTCTTTGTAGCAAGTATAAAATCATCCACGGTTGAGCAAATATCCCTGTGGCACTGTCCAAGAGAGGAGGCTCCTAGAGAAAGGATATTTATAATTGAAAAGCTCAAACCAAGCTGTGTAAATCTTGATTCTAGATTTTTTCTTAAAGAAGTGAAACGGCGGCAGAATAAGAAAAATGCTCTATTGTTTCATCTTCTCCACAGACTGGGCACAGAGGGGAGGGCACCAGACCAGCCCTGTGACGATAGAAGTTTAATTTTGGTATTCGACAACGTAATCGGGTAAAGATGACTTCAGTTTTTCTGGTGTGAAAAGAATTTTTAGGCCAAGGGAATAGGAGGTGTCGATATTCTGAAAAATTCGCTACAGCTGGGTTCAAAAAGTCTTGAGTAATTGTATATCTCCTGAATCTAGTAGACGTCAGGTAAGCTATTGTAGGAAGTAATGGTAATACAGGGCCACTGAGGGCCGCTCTCGCGAGACTGTCAGCCATTTCGTTCATGACTAATCCTTTATGCCCAGGCACCCAAAGCAATCTAATTAAATTTATGTGGGCAGGCACGAGAAAATGAAATGTACGTAAAAGGTTAGTGACACCATTTGCTGTGAGCGAGGAACATAAGGATAGAGAATCGGTTATAATTACTACCGCCGATGTTGACAAATTTAGTTTGCGTAAGGCTAGGACCACAGCTAGAAATTCAGCCGAAAATACGGAATAAAAGTCCGGAATCCTGATTGCAAATGACCAGTTTAGAGCGGGAGAGAAAATGCCAATTCCAGATTTTTCTTCACACTGTGAGGCGTCTGTTGCAATGACCGTACTTATAGATAAACTCAATAAATGGTCCTGTAATAGGCCGTTTAATATATTATAAGAGAGATGTTTTGCATTATTTGGGTAGATGTCATCATATATAATTTGTAGGTTCTCTCGCACATCACAAATAGGCGGTACCTCCCAGAGACGTACATTTAAGGGATTTATCAATGTTTGTACGAAGACCACCTGTGGTGTATGAAAACGATGCCAGTGTACTCCGAAGAAAAGTGCAGGCTGGGAAATGAATATGTATTTCAATCTTGTAATAGGGGATTCATACAATTTCAAGACTGTTTGCACCGTCAGTAACCGAAATCTACACAATATTGAGGGCAACCTGGCTTCTTGGTGTAATATGTTATTGGCAACACATTTCGGTTATCCGCAACACAGTCGCAGGGCTTCCCGCTCAAGTAGAACAAGGGGACCTAATTTATAAGCTGGGGCACCAGAAAATAAAACACATCCAAATTCTAAAATGGGCCGCACATACATTTTGTATATCATTAAAAGTGGATCTCTCCGCATTCCGGACCGACTATTGCACAGCTTACGTAGCATACCAACTGCTCGTACTCCTTTTTTAACTATATGGTCAATATGGCCGAGCCAGTTGAGGGAACCGTCATATACTACACCCAAGTATTTCACCGACTCCACTTGAGGTATAGTCTCGAGGCGATAGGATATCGATATATTAACGGGAGTGTTAAGAGGGAAAACCAATATCGAGGATTTGCTAACGTTAAGTGAAAGGCGAATTTTGTTTAACCAGGTTTCTATGGCGTTGAGGTAGTTTTGTAGTCGATAATATAGAGAGTGAATATCACTGTCTGATGCGAAGAAAGCAATGTCATCCGCGTATACGTATGTTTGTACATCTTGATGAAGAGGAATGGAACACATCAGAATATTAAATAGTAATGGTGAAGTGACAGCTCCTTGAGAAACACCTCGTAATTGATTATATGTACTCGAGGAAACGCCTCTCAGACTGCAGTAAAATGTTCTTCCATTTAAAAATTCACTAATCCAGTTTGAAAAATAATTTGGAATCTCTAAATTTCGCAATATATCTAATAAAATTAAGTGTTCTACACTGTCGTAGGCTTTGGAAATGTCTAATGTCATAAGAGCACCTATTTGCCTCTGTCGCCGTGCTAATTTTATTCTACTTTCTAGGTCCACGTGAGCATGCCAAATTGAACATGATGGTCGGAATCCAATTTGGCAGGGGCTAAGCAAGTCCTTGTTCTGTATAAATTTAATCATGCGGGCATATAGAATTCTTTCAATTAATTTAACCAAATTTGAAGTTAGCGCAATTGGCCTAATGTTATCTATTGTATATCCTTCCCCATGATTTTTAAGAATAGGGATGATTTTAGCAATTTTCCACGCAGACGGAATCCATGAGAAGCGAATTGAGTAATTTACAATAGCTAAAAGGTCATCAGGAGCTTCCTTAAATAAAATTCTGATCATAGTAGATGTTACCCCATCCACACCGGGAGCTGAATCTGGAAGTCGCTCCACGATTTCAGCTAATTCTAACATGGAGATTTCTGTAAAATCATCTGATGCCCTTCGTAAGCGAGAACCACGTGGCAAGACAGAAGAAAATCTTATTTCTAATCCCTTCGCGATTTCTTCTAGTGATTTTTTCATTTCATCGCTACTTAAGATTATAGAGGAAATATTAATTTGACGCGGAAGAATCTTTCTACCGCGGAGAAAACGGAACAATGCACGCTTATTTTTATTGTTAGATAAGAAATCAAAATGCTTACAGTCGAATTCATCTTTGGCTTTAGAAACTGTATGTTTAAAGACAGCTCGAAAAAATTTATAGTCACTCCAATTTTGGGGACTCTGGTTATGCAATAACTTTTTCCAAGCAGCTTTTCTCTTTCTGTAGTCTCGGGTGCATTCTTCATTCCACCAAGGACTGTAAGAATTTCTTTTATTCAATCCAATCTCAAATTGAGCCTTTTTTTGAGAACTTTCCAAAGCGGAACAGATAATCGTGGTTTTTTGTTCTGTAGGCGCATCAGACAGATGAAAGAACATTTCGTAAGCATTTTTTAAAAATGTTGTAATTTATGAAGGTTCGAACCTGATCACTTATGAATTTTACCGGACGTGCAACGTCAAATACCATTGGAAGGTGATCACTGTTTGTCGAACAATCAATAGTCGACCAAGAAGTTACGGATAGACTCGGGCCAGAGAATGTAAGATCTAGTGAAAGTAAGATCGGCCTCTAACAAACGTAATAGATCCGGAGTTTACACACGTGAGGCGATTGTTCAACGACCAGTGCCACAATCGGGTGCCGCATAAATCTGTTCTTAAACCCCATGAGATATGGTGAGAATTGAAATCAGCTGAGATTACAATGTCACGTCCACAAGAGTTAATAACACTATCCAGTGTGCTAGTGTCGTGTACGCCAGATGGAAAATATGCATTAACTATGGTAAAAGGACAACATCCCGGGAGAGCCAATTTTATAGCTAGGATTTCACACTCTGGAGTAGAAACTTGAAATGAAATGTTAGCCTTATGGCAAATTTTAGATGAGATAAATGTAAGTAACCCGCCACCTCTTGTAGGATGGTCTAATCGAAATGACCTGTAGAATTTCAGTTCAAAAGATTTCTCAGGTTTTAGCCACGTTTCTTGTAACATAATTAAATCAGGATTAAGTTGAGAAGTTAAACAAATTAAATCTACTGATGCAGAATATAAAGAGCGGCAGTTCCACTGAAGCACTTTTAGTGATCCTATTTTTTGGAAAGTGCCGCAGTCGAAACTGCCTTCTGCAGAATGTTATCCGTTAGCACAACACTGGACTGACTTTTCTTCGCTTTTGAGTGAGGACCGGGGGAGGAGTCTTCACTAATAGACGACATGGTTCTTTTATATGCTCGAGCATTTTGTTCTACCTCTGTCATCTCCAAATCTGTATTAATCAGATTACAAGTTGTAGGGCCCGCAGAAGAGGGATTTGAAAGTCCAATATCATTATTGCAAGGATTAGCGTCTGATCTTTCATGGTCAGTTGGGTGCTCAGGATCAACTGTTGGCGTTGGTACAGGGGCTGGGCAGGTAGTTTGCATCAAATGAGATAAATGACTAGAAACGGCTTGTGAGATACATTCACCAAGGCTCATTGCCAACCTTTCCATAGCTTTTGTTACTGCCTTTTCCACAGCGGCCTCTATAGTTGCAGTTAGTGATCGGTCCGTTGTAAGACTTTGTCTACCTATTATCCCCGCATAGCCAGATGACCTTTCTTTCACAATGTTTATGACCTCCATCCTTGAGCAGCGTCGACGATCAATTATTTCAATCACCTGTAACTCTTGAGCCCTAACAGAACAGTTTAAATAATTGGCTGGATGATTTCCATCACAGAGACAGCATCGCTCTTCTTGGGCATTACAATCACTTTGAGCGTGTTCTCCCCCACATGCGCAACAACGTTGTCTCGATTTACACCCTGCCATACTATGGCCGTATCGCCAGCAATTGCGGCATTGAATCGGACGCGACGCCAGGGGTTCAACTGTGAACACAAGGGGCCACACCTTTAGCTCTGACGGGCAGGAAGTTCCAGCAAAAGTCGCAATCACTGATTCTGTTGGGACCCGCTTATTGTCTACCACTCGAGTGCATCGGTAAACAGCAATTACTCCAGACCCAGACAATCTCTCAAGTGTTTCAGCGGGAGAAAGGTCAGCATCGACACATCTGACTATTCCCTTAGTGCAGGCGAGGTGAGCAGGGATGAAGGCACTCACCGGTAATGACGCGAATGACGAGCACTTTAGCAAATCCGCGACACAGGACTGGTCTGGCGATCGACACACGATAACTCCGCTGCCGAACTGCCGAACTTCCGTGATGGTCTGGTATGAAGAGGTAGCAGCTTGCAGGGATTTCTGGATCGCCTGGGGGTTGGTCAGACGTATAAAGCCTCCATTTGAAGGAACCAGAGCCACCGGGATGTTGCTCACACCACTGCCGATGAACAAATCTAGAGGTAATTCATCCGTTGGAATAGAGGCCGCCCATGGGGACAAACCCCTGCCTGGGGAGTTTTTGGACATCAGCCTATAGAAGAAGGTGGCGTTAGAATTAGTGAGAGCTCAAGAAATAAGATTAATACAGCCTAATATCACCCAAAACCTGGCCAAGTGACAGAAGCCGCAGCCACCAGCGCAGAAGAGACCGGAAAAAAAGCGATCGTGGTCTTCTTGCGTGCGCAGATTCACGAGCTTGGAGTGACTGCATTTGATTGTACGGCATTATTTCACCGAGAAAGCCGGATACAGAAAATTTGTCAAATACAAACCTGACAGCTTTTCTTTTGATTTTTTCTAGTTGTTTAATGTTGACTTTTATGCATGGGTCCAAAACGATACATGTATATTCTAGTTAACGTCCGATTAGTAAGAGGTATCCGAGCAATTCAATATTAGTAGGAGTATAAACTTTACTTTGGTCCACGATGGAGTTTAGAGAGGAGAGGAGTGGGAGAGCCCGTCCTCTTCTTCCTGAGGCGGCGGCCAGGCCTTGCGCTCTGGCGGCGTCTTCGGCCATCTGGACGACCCGGAGTTGAAGATCCAGGTCTGAGCTGAGCAGTGCAGTCTCCCACTGCCCTAAGGTAGTGATGGGAAGGGGAGGCAATAAGCTAGTGCGTTTTCTGGTCCTTATCAGGGGACATGCCCGCATGATGTGGTGAAGATCGGCTCTACCTGCGCATAATTTACAATCCGCTTTATATAGCCCGGGATAGAGGTGACTGTACGTCACTTGGTTTGGGAAACTGTGCGTCTGTAAAAGGTGCCAGGTAACTGATTGCTTTTTATCTAAATTTTTGTGAGCGGCAGGGTAATGTCCCCTGGCCTGGCGGTAAAATTGTAGAATTTCTTTGTAGGATACCATCCGTTCCCTGCCTGAGTGGTGGAGAGATTCGAACTGCTCATCGGGCAAGAGGTTGTCGTGCGGCCGCGGATGGCCAGGTCTCGCGCCGCACTGTGACCAGCTTCGTTTCCCGGAAGGCCGGAGCGCGCCGGTGCCCAAACGAGTGGCGTCCATCTGTGCCGGGTTTCGGGTACCCTGGCCAGAATTTTGAGGGCTTCAGGTGAAATGCGCCCTTTCGCGAAATTTCGCATAGCTGCGTTTGAGTCGCTGACTATGAATTTGGCTGCGGAGGCAGCGTATTCCAAGGCGATTGCGACTTCCTCCTCGACCTCCGGCGAGCTTGTAATAGCTGAGCTTGCAGCGATGATTTGATTTTGCTGATCTAGCACAGCCGCTTTTATAGCGTCTCGGTCACGACACTCGGAAGCGTCTACATAGGCCACGTCCTTAGAGTTTGCAAAGCGTTATGAGCGTTCTTATAAGGATTTGGCTCTTTCCGGCCTGCGCTCTTGGATGTGCAGAGGGTGAGTGTTCTTAGGTAATGGTTGGACGTGTATGTGTTGATTCAGACCCAAGCTTTCCAAGCAATTTAACATTAGTGGGGGCTTTCTTAAACTGATGACTTAACAAACACAGTTTTCAGAAGGAAGATGAACCAATGTTAGATATATGAACACTCCAAGACAAGTTTCTAGTCAGTGTCACTCCCAAATATTTGTAGTTAGTAACTTGTCGAAGCGGTAGGGAACCGAGCTTATAGGTGTACGCGAGGCGCTGCTTTTTTTTTTTTTTTTAGTAATCAGAAGAAACACGCATGTCTCTGTGTTAAGTTTCATACTCCATTGATCGTACCATTTTGCTACGTTATTGACACCAGCACTTATATTGTGTTGGTCATTTGCAGAATGATATTTGCACTATGCAACATCGTCGGCGAACAGTTGGATTTGGACTCCAGGGCAGATTACGTTAACAATGTCATTCATATACAGAAGAAAGAGTAACGGTCCCAATACACTTCCTTGAGGCACCCCAAATGTGATTGGGAAGGCCGTCCGTGTAATTCCCGTCCCCATAGATGAACTGTACACGGTCAGACAAATAAGCACAAACCAGCGAGAAAAAATTTCCGCAGCACCAGCTCACCTGAGCTTTAGGATTAATTTTACATGAGGTATACCATGTCAAAAGCCTTGCAGAAATTTAAGAATATTATGTCTGTCTGGTAGTTTGTGCAAAAGAATGAATCTTTGTAATTAGTTGCGTAATGGTCGAGCACCCTTTTCTAAACCTGTGTTGGAAGTTAGTCAGTACAGAGTACCGTTCTACAAATTTGTACATGTTATTTCAATAATATGTCCTATTAATTTACAACCCGCAGAAGTTAGTGAAATTGGACGATAAAACTGTATTAATAACCGACCTTCTTTCTTAAATATAGACACCACTCAGGCAACTTTCCTGGCAACAGAGAAACACAAAATATAATGACAAGCAACTTTGCAACAACCTAGCACATCAGCGAAGAAACGCGTTGAGAATACCATCGGGACCAAATGAAGATTTTGTTTGCATATTAAGCAATAAAGGAAATACAGCAGTATGGGGAATAAAACAAGAAGTCATGTGAACAACAGACAGGAGCATTACTCGCACATGAGCCATTCGCGGAAAGCACAGTGTGAAAATAAGCCCTTACATGCTAAGCAATGACCCTCCAATCACTAATTAAAGTGCCATTAGCTGATATTTGGGAAATTGGCTTTTTGTCTCGCTGATGTAGCTCCAGAACTTATGCGGGTCACTTCTAATGAAGCTTTATAGCGATATATTGACATGGCGATCTCTTGCCCGGTCTACGGCACGTGAAAGTTTACCTTGTACTTCCCCGATTATGTTAGGAACAGTACGCTTCTTTTTTTAATTTTTTATTTATTTTGCGCTTCAAGTGGATAATGTCCCGCCACATCGAAGGCGTTTGTGTCCAAATTTCTTTGCACTTGCTTGGCATAAATTTATCTGAGGCTTCATTACAGGCAATTGAAATTATCAATACAACTGCTCGAAAGGAACAGCTTCGCTGGAAACTGGGTTCTCATTCTGGGCGATCGAACAAGTCTGCCGAGCTTATGATCTTGCTGCTGGCACTTTTACACCTTTAGTGAGGACTGGCGAGAAGTTTTTTTTCAAACGAACGGAGGCTGAGAACGTGGCTTATGAATAATAAATTTCATCGCTACATCTCTCGTGCTGCGCGCTCCTACCACAGGCGTCTCCCGTGACTTTCGCCATCGACTTAAACACATCATCGACTTGCCAAATCACCGAAGCCAACGATCGTCGGGCTCTTTCAGTAGCTCACTGCCCGGGGTAAAACGCCTAGCGGTGGTACATGCACCGCTGACGCGAAGTACATCAGATGCGAGTATCGGCGGCGTGACAAACCTTGACCCCCCTCCCTCCTCCACCTCGCTTGGCAAGTGTCGCCCGTATTCACAAAAACTTTTAAGCATGCTTAACTCCAGTTGACATCTATGTCAGGCAAAGCATTCGCTCTTTGGTGGCGAATGGTTCTTGCGAATTATATATCTGTTCCGCAGCAAACGGATATAATGCTTTTCTTATTTATTGCGAACTGATGCGGAGTGCAACGCATGGTGTTGTTTGTTGTTGTTGTGGCGTGAACGAAGTTCATTAAACAATTATGCAGACCCAAAGCATATTTTTGAATCTGTGCTATAAATTTGCCCATTTCGTTCCTGCGTTTAGTTTGGTTTGATTTGGTACCTACGGATATAGACCAACCCACTGCAGGGGATCGGCCATGAATCTGGCGGCTGTAGGTAAAAAGGGACGAATACTTAAATAGAAATTTGTAATTAAAAAAAGATATTAAATGAATACTAATCGTTCATATCAATTTTCAGGCTACATTACCTTAAAATTTGAAGTTAATATTTTTGTGTTCATATTGAAGAAAGTAAAACGATAAAATTGACATGGTAGTCTCTTTGTTTCACTTAAAAAATTAAATTTGGCATCATATGCGTTTCTATTGCAGTGTCATAGTGCTGAAGCCACAAGAGACAGTATCACAGGTAGCGTAATGGCCAATCCATTTGGTAAAGGCGACCTTCCAGAAGTCGTTTTCTGTGCACGTCGAACCTACGACACTCTATAAAGATATGTTCCATAGTTTCAGGTTCGTTGCAATAAAAACAATGAGGCGAAGGTGCCGAACCAGACCTGTGGGAATAAAAATTAAGCAACCGCATTCGGCAATGCATAGTCGTGAATGGAACATCAAATTTTCTTGTTGAACACCACCTGCTGTGCCAAGGGAATCTAAGGTGCTGGAAATTGGTGTTAATACACATGATTTATCATGTTCTTCACACACAAAATTTTCTTAATCTTGCAGCCGTGATGTATACTGAAGGTTTCGTAATCCTAAGTACAAAGCCTCTAAGAGATGCTGCCGCTAGTGCGTCTGCTGACTCATTTAAAGTGAGTCCCACGTGTCCCGGTGCTCATACCAAATGGATTAGGCGTAAATGTTGGGGGATAGATGAATAAAATTCTCGGAGAATAGTAGATGAATTTGGCACTGTTAGAGCAAAACAAACGGCTAAGGAGTCGGTTATGATTACAACTGAATAAATAGATGAGGGACGTTTTCGTAGAGCTAAAATGATAGCCAATAACTCTGCCTGAAATATTGGCGTAAAGTCGGGCAATCGAAAAGAGAGAGGCCAATTTAATGATGGCGAAAAAATGCCCCCTCCTGCCTTCACTTCACTGACAGAAGCATCTGTAGCTTTTACTGTACTTATAGGGAGGTTCTCAAGGTGGTCTTCTAACAAACCTTTTAGGTATCTAATAGCCAGAAGCATTGCGTTATTAGAAAATGTATAATCGAATTCAGCATTTACTATCGCAGTAGGTAAATTTGGGAAGACCTTATTACGGGTTCATACTTGTAATGTTTCTAATAGCTTCTGCACAGAAATTACCCTAGGACGATGCAGTCGAGACCATTGATTCGCAAAGAATGCAGTCGGCTCTAGAACGAACACATAGCAGGAGCGTCTCTGGGAAGAAGCATACATATTCAGTAATCTTTGGACTGTCAGTATCCGAAATCCTGCTTGAAGAGAAGGCAGGTGAGTTTCATGATAAAGAATATTATTCGCTACAAATTTTGGAAGGCCAAGACAGAGGTAATGATTCGCGTTCTAAAATAAGGAGAGGGCGTAATTTATAAGCAGGACCTCCAGAAAATAATACGCAACCGAACTCTAAAATGGTCGGACATACATACAAAAAATCATCGGCAGAGTCTCCCTGCGCATTCCAATATGACTGCTGCTGACTCTTCGTAATATAACAACAGCCCGTCCTCCTTTGGATGCGATTTATTATGTGGGTGTTCACTAGTTAAGCTTTCCTGCATAAATCATTCCCGGATATTTTAATGATTGTGCCTGTGGAATTATCTCCTGATCATACGTCAGTGTTATCCGGACAGTAAATGTTAAGTAGAAAACTATTATTGTACTTTTGTTGACATTTACGATATTTGTATCCCTTTAAGTCACATTTCAATCTGATTCAAATACGCCTGCATTGCTTTATAAAGGCTATGTATATGATTTGATACCGAAAAAAATCTTATATCATCAGTGTATACGTATAGCTGCACATCACGGTGTGTCGGAATATGAATAAATCAAACGGGGGAGAGTACTGCGCCTTGAGGAACGACCCTTGTCTGCTTGTAACATTGAGAAGAAACACCGTTTTGATAGCAATAAAATGTACGTCCACTTAGGAAATTCTGGATCCATGCAATTATGAACTGTGGGATATATACACTTTCAAGCCTGTTGATCAAGATGTTGTGCTGGACACTGTCATACGCCTTCGCAATATCTAATGCCACTAAGGCCGCGTACTGGTTGTTGCGGCGAGCGAGTTGAATTCGACTCTACAAGTCAAGATGAGCGCACCAAATTGAGCACTCAGGTCTGAATCATTTTCGAGAGTCACTTAATATTTGGTTGTCGCCTGTCTACCTTTTGATACGACCGTGCACTCTCTAGACCAACTTTACAAGACCTGAAGTCAGAGAAATAGGCCTAATGTTATCTATTGTGTATCCATCGCCCAGCTTTTGAGTAGCGTAATTACTTTGACAACTTTCCAATCTGGATGAATCCATACACTCTTAATTGAAAAATGTATAAATTTAAGGAAATCCTGGGGAGACAATTTCAATATTATTTTTATCATTGTTGTAGTTATGCCATCAGGACCTGGAGCTGTATGAAGCTGGCAGCTACTTTACCACTTTCATTATTTATTCTAATGTGATTGCTGTGAATTCATCAACTTGTTCTGGTGCCGGCATATGATATGGTATAAGTGCCGTAAATCGACTCTTTATGCCTTTTGCAATCTCCTCCAGTGACTTCACCAATTCCGTGGAAGTTAAACAAACAGACTCTACATTTGCTGGTGCTGAAACAATCTTTTCGGACTGTAGAAACCTAAATAGGGCTTTTTTATGACTGTACTGTGGTAGGTAACTGTAATTTGTGTCGTTATAATTTTCTTTCGCTCAACTGTATGCCTAAGTGTAGCTGCAACAAATTTATAGTCATTCCAATTACGTGGACATTGGTAATACAGTAACTTTCTCCACGCTATTTGCGTTCAGAGTCAGGATTCCACCAGGGGGAATAAGTACCACCTTTGGTTGACTGCATACTGAATCTGGTTTTTGTATAACTGTCATTTATCACATGACACCTTTACATCGTCACTTAGTCGTGCTTGTTTATTTAAAACTGACAAGAAGCAAGATCAAGAACTATCCCACCGCGGCTCGAGGCAGCCGCGAAGAGCTACGACCAAGACGAACAGCTCTGGGCCGTCCAGCAGGTCCTCGGGGCGCTCGAAAGGCAGGCTCGATCCCAGCATCGGGTAAGTATGAGCTATTCGACGAGACTACTACTACTACTACTACTACTACTACTACTACTACTACTACTGTTACTACTACTGTTACTACTACTACCACCACCATCACCACCACCACCACCACGTGAAGGCGGCCGGCCAAAACGAGCGCGGCGTCACGCACCTCGTGCTCAAACTCGCTTCACCCATTTGATCGTGCTCCCGCCGAGCTCGCTTAGCGGCTATGGCTTTGTGCCCCTGAGCGAGGGGTCGCGGGACCAAATAGCCGCCACGGCTACCGCATTTTGTTGGGGACGAAATTCGAAAACGCCCGTGTACTTCTATATCGCATTTAGGTGCACGTCGAAGAAACCCAGGTGGTCAAAATTAATCCTGAAGTCCCCCACTATGGCGTGCCTCATAATGAGATCGTGCTTTTGGCGCGCAAAACTCCAGAATACAATTAACTTGATTAAATTTGATTATGAGACTCGCAGGTTAGGCCATAGAGTTTCCTGTAAGAATTGCCAGGGTAGACACTAGTGCTACGGTAACGAATGATGGGCCGTACATGGATTTCTCTAAGCTTCGTCCTCTTGGCTTCAGACGGCCTTGTGACTTTGCGAATTGATAATATTCAACAAACTATTATGTTGTAAATGCAACAATGCCTCAGTGATTACGCGTGTGCGCAGAAAATGATTGCCTTCCTACATTTAGAAAACCTTGATTACTCGGAAAATTAGAAATATAAATCATAATGAATGACACCCCAAGAACATCTGAAGCTGCAAACACAAAGATTAAACGAATCCATGTAATATGCATCGCTCCCGGGGCAGCTGAACGGCCACAGCACCAGAGTTCGCTCTAGCAATTTTTGTAGAGAGATGGATTCGGCTGCATTGCATGAACTATGTGAGGTGTACATGCAAGCAGCGGCATCCACGCGAGCGCGTGATGCACGGCAGACCAAAAAAATTAATGAAATGTTCCGTTCATCTGAATTATTCACCACTCGAGTTGCTCGCCGCAGCAGCGCTTAAAATAAGTCAGTTCTTTTGTCTATCCGTGGACAAACTATGCGTAAAACAAAGCGCATCGTGCATATTCCTCGTAGGCGCTGTTGACCACGAATGCTGAGCCATCATCGTTGCCGCCCCAAGTTGACATACGCGGGGCAAGGGTTAGCTTCCGGAATGCCTCGGAGCCTAAAGCTATATACGTTTGCATGTATCTGCTGTGCTTCGCGAGATTGCAGTGCGAAGCACGGGTGACGCGAGCGTTTCGCGACGTAAGCTTCCACGTCGACGTCCTGAGGAAAGAGCGAGGGTGTGCGGACACGTGGACAGGATTCTCGTGTGCGTGCTTGGATAGAGGGGAGACGCCATAAAAAGGTTACATCACTTTGTTGGAAGCCCACCACTACCTAGGCGTCCGTCTGGTACATACGTAGTCAAGCCACGCAGGATACGTGCAACAGGTAAGTCTGGTTTCATTCTTTTATCACACAAAGCGCGGCCAGCCGCAAAGAGCAGACGTAGGCTGTGCCGTTACGTTTTGGCAGATGGGCACAGAAAATGAGGGAAGCTTCCATAGGTACAGTGTTCATGTGATCCAACTTTTTATCCGCTTTCTTAAGCACTTCTTTTTTTTTCCCCTTTCTTTTGTCGGGGAAATTCACTGTTCTCGGTTAATCACAATCGTTGAACCTCTCGCGAAATCCCGCCCATGACGTCGCATCGTTCCGCCGGACTCCGCTCCCAATGTTGCACGATCGCTCCCGCATACGAGGCAACGGCGTGGCACTTGATGTCGAAGTCCTTCCCGCGGAAGTCCTCGACGTTGGCCCCTTTATAATTTAGTCAGCTATTAGTGACGGTCCGCTTATCAGGGTGAGGTTCCGGTGGAGTGGTCCTCGCGGTAGTCATTGCTTCCACAAGGGCGGCGGTTGTTGGCGCCTCGAAATGAGCTCTTTTGTTTGCGTGTCACACTCTATGTCGGGTCCAGTCTAGTACAGACGGGCACTCGTCTCACGCGTCAAGTTTGTGACGCTGATTTAGTCGCCAGCTCCCTGGTCCTGAGAAAACGACGGTGCAGCGTGAAGGCTATTTCATAGCTGCACACTTGCAGGTGAAGCATCATTTGTCGAGAAGGAATGCCGGGTACAACAGTGCTAAACGCCAATCGTAACAGTGTGCGGCAAGTGAGGGAACAATACTCAGCGTTCGCAGGCACCGCCGCACCACGCTTTTTGTGTCGGAGGCCACGCATGGGCTTCTCGGCAGCGCAACTAGATGGCGCAACGTGTCCAGAAGCAAGCACGAAAGAGGAGCTTGATTTCCGAATGATGCGATCGTCAGCGTCCCCTTGCACCAGCGCGCCATGCATTTCGGAGGCAAGACACAGGCTTCACGCCGGCGGCGCTAGATGGCGCCGAGTGCTTTTAGGGAAGCGCGAAAGAGGAGCCCCGCTTCAGCACACGCCTCATACATAACTCGTTTCGACGGTGGCGATACATTGTGTCGCTATATTGATTCAATGCTAAACGCATTACCAGCGACAGCCATCGTGAGTTGGGCTCTGCCGATATTTTTTTTTATTTTTTTCTCCCGAGAAGTGGCCCTGTAAGCAAGTGAAATGGGATCATGACCCAAAACATTGTGGGAGCCTTTCGTGACTGCAAACGTGTTCACACGAACTTCTTAACATCACTGTAATGAGTACGGCGGCTGAACTTAGCCGAGACTTGTACCGCTGACGGCTCATAATTATAGTGTTACGTCACGGGAAGGAAAACTGCATTCAGACGGAAATCGCTTCTTCGTCGAGTTAGGCTACACGTTGTCAGAGGGACAAATGTGACCAATAATGAAATAAAAAAGGAAGTGAGATTTAAGGCACCCCGTCAAATTTTTTTATATCATGTTTTTGAATAAGACGTGCTAGCAGAAGACTGCATAGTATGCATCGTACAGCTGCTTTTACGGCTAGCATCACCATCAGATGGTGGTGAATCACTATGGCAGCCTGCTGCCGTCGCAGTTAATTCGAAGCCGTAGATCTCGCTGGTTCGCTGAGTTCTTTCGATCCCGTTAGGTTAGTAGATTTTACTATATAGTGCTTACTTTACGCTTACAGTGCCTGGTTCGCCCATGCCAGCAGATACATAACATTTCAACACGAGGAAAAGTAACATACGTTAGATTGTTCATTTTCAATACGAAACTGCAGACAAGCACTGGTCACACTTGCAGCTTCGTCCTTCAAGACCACGTATACCTTTTGAACGTGCGTCATCCGCATTCAAGCCGGTCAAATGGGGTACCGCACGAACCAAGCAAGCAATGAAGGAAAAGCAAGCACTTTTGACGCCGACTGTACTTATTGCGATTGGCTGCGAATTTTTTGAGGGAACAATAATTTAACACGATCCATAACCACCAGTGGCCAGTCACTGTAGACAGTTAAGGATTTCACTGGTCGATATGTAGTAGCCGTTCGAATCCTTGAGTGAGCGAATTGGATTTCGCCAATCTGAGCCTGCCAGTGTACCCCCTCCCCCCCCCCCCCCCCGCCAATGTGCTTCGTGCCCGCTCTTCACGAAAGCTATCACGCGCGGTCATTTACAGAAACGGTATGCAATGTTTTACTGAGTTATTTATCTTTATATCAAGATACTGAAATGATTTAAGCGTCGCCTATTTCTGCCGTCCGTGATCCATGGAAGTGCTCCTAGAACCTCACATAAGCACAATATACAACCGTCGCGAAAAAATAAACAAATAAAGTAAGCCCGGTGTCGTGCGCCCAATGCTTAAATAAAGCGCTAAAACCAGACACGTTCGCTATTTCAGCAGGCGGAAATGACGCGACAGAACGATTAATTTGACAGAGCGACAGAGCGCTCCGACGAGCAGCAAGCCCGCTTGAAACACGCGAACAGGATTCAGACCGACCACAAATTCTTTGGCGCAGAGAAAGAAAAACAAAGGAGCTGGGCCCATATTCACAAAAGGCTCTCATGCTAACATTATTTGTAAGAGCGAATTCCAGGCAATACTGATGCTGGACATATTGCCACATGGTGTGGCACAGCAAGGGGACTGAAGAAGAGGAGAACGAGGTTCATTCGGCATCGCTCGTCAACGGTTACGTTTCGTGAAGTACAAACGCCTGGATCCCCATTCAGCGTGTATACTTCAGCAGGGTATACGTGACAATTTGGTAGAGCTTGCTGGGTAAACCCAACTTATGCAGGAGACCCCACTGGGCAGCAAGAACCTCGCACAATTGGAGTTGACTCCAGTTCACCGCACAAGCCGGCGAATCCGAGGCCTCGCCCAAGAATTTGGAAACCTCCAAGAAAAAGTGATGACTACGACTACAGCGACTTCTACGGAAAGGGTGACACCGACTTACCTAACGCTGCTGAACCCCCAAGTGCCGACGGCTTTTCATGGCGACACATTTGAAGACGTGGAAGACTGGCTGGCGGAGTTCGAGCGCGTGGCTGCGTTTAACGAGTGGGATAACAACGCCAAACTCAGGAACGTTTACTTCAGCCTCCAGGATGGTGCTCGCACGTGGTTTACGAACCGTGAAAGTGCCCTGTCATCCTGGCCTGAATTCCAGCGCAAGCTACTGGAGACTAACTCCAGCCCCGATCGCCGGGAAAAAGCGGAGCGAGCCCTTCAGTCACGCGTCCAAAAGCCCAACGAGAGCGTCACGATGTACGCGGAGGACATGACGCGTCTCTTTCAGCGTGCCGATCCGAGCATGTCGGAAGAGAAGAAGGTGCGTCATCTGATGAGAAGCGTAAAGGAACAGCTCTTTGGCGGTCTTGTTCGGAATACGCCCAAGACTGTCGCGGAGTTCCTCACCGAAGCCACCGCAATGGAGAGAACGCTTCAGCAACGGTCGAACATGTACAACCGACAAGTAAATGCCGCCTGCTCCTCCGGATACGCCGGTAGGCTTCGGGTGCGGCGTCGCCTTGCTTTGCGAGCTGATTCGCTCAGTCCATGGTTCGCGACGAGCTGCAGAAGCACCACGGGACGTCGCTATCGCCAGTCAGCTCCCTCGCCAGCGTCGTACGCAACGAAGTACAGCAGGCACTGCAGGCATCTCTCTCCAGCAGTGAAGCGCCACCTCTGCCAAGTGAGTCTCGGCGCAAGACTTACGCAGAAACCTCACTGAGCCCCGCCCAAGCTTTCGCACCTACTTATGTTGCGTCGCCAGTCGCGTTGCAATCGGCGCAAGCCGCTCCGGCAACTCCGCTACCGTATACTTCGACGACCGCCGAACACCCGCGAGGAAATCAGAGGTTTGGCGAGCACCCGATCGACGACCGCTATGCTACCACTGCGGCGAAGCTGGTCATGTGTATCGGAAGTGCCCCTAAAGACGACTCGGACTGCGAGGTTTTTCTATCGACTCGCTCGACCTAGGTTTGGCCAGAGGCCTCCCGACATCGCAGAATTCATCGAACAACAGCGCAGGCCGGGCACACCGCAGCGGCAGTCACGCTCACCCTCACCGCTGCGACATTTCCCTGCTCGTGATACCACCTCGAGGACAACGCAAGGGCGATCCCCAAGTCCATGCCTGGAAAACTGACGTCAGCGACTTTCCGAGGCGGGGCCGCTGATGCTCGACGCGCTCAAGACCTCGTATCGTGCCGACTGCAGAACAACGAAAACACGACGACGCCAGAACCAGTTCCCGCGAACAAGATTTCACTGGACATACCTGCGTTGATCGACGGCAGAAAAATAAGTGCACTTGTAGATACCGGCGCTGATTACTCTATTCTTAGTGGCAAACTGGCGACCGTTCTGAAAAAAGTTACATTGCCCTGGAACGGAGCACCAGTTCGTAGGGCAGGTGGCCACGTCGTCACACCGTTTGGCTTATGCACGGCGAGAGTAGAAATTCCCGTTGCTGCTTTTCCCGCCACTTGCCTGGTTCTACGCGAGTGTTCCCGCGATTTAATTCTTCGGATGGACTTTCTCCGGGAATATGGCGCCATTATTGACCTTCGCGAGCGCTGCATCATTTTCTCGACGCAAAGGGCAACAACACAGACCGACGCCGTTGGACACAGATTCCGCACTTCGCGTTTCGGACGACAGCATCACGATACCGCCGCGTGCGAGTGTTATGGCTCCGGTCAAGTCCGACGAGCTACAAGACGTTAAAGCCATTGTAGAAGGCAGCATTTCTATGTTGCTGACCCAAGGTATTTGTGTAGCGCGAAGCCTTGTGGGACTTCGTGCTAGCCAGACAGCGGTCCTCATTACCAACTTTACCTTTGAGCATCGGCACATTTTTCGTGGCACTGTCGTCGCCTACGCCGAACCATCAACGGACATCGTCGAGTGCTTTGCTTATGAAGTGGACACAGACGACGGTTCGCTCAAAGACATCGATGTAAACTCCGAGCTTACGGACGACCAAAAGAGCGCGCTGCAGGAACTCTTGAACGAATTCCGCGCGTGCTTCGCTCGGTCTACTAAGGTGGGCCAAACGCCAATCACGAAGCACCGAATAACGGCATCCGCCGACGCGCACGCCCCATCAAACAACAGCCTTATCGTGTCTCGCCGAAAGAACGTGAGGCAATTCAAGCCCAAGTCAAGGAGATGCCAGATGATGGTGTCATTCAGCCTTCGTGCAGTCCGTGGACGTCCCCGGTCGTTCTGGTCAAGAAAAAAGATGGAATGCTTCGTTTCTGTGTTGATTATCGACGCCTCAACGATGTCACCAAGAAGGACGTGTACCCACTACCACGTATAAATGATTCTTTAGACAGGTTGCGGCGAGCTAAGTATTTTTCGTCTCTCGATCTAAAGAGCGGTTACTGGCAAATTGAGATAGATGAACGAGACCACGAAAAAACTGCTTTCGTCACTCCAGATGGCCTTTACGAATTCAGGGTACTTCCTTTCGGGCTCTGTTCGGCACCAGCAACTTTCCAGCGAATGACGGACACCGTTATCGCTGGTCTGAAGTAGCAAAGCTGCCTCGTCTACCTCGACGACGTGGTTGTTTTTCCGGCGACATTTGACGACCACCTGAAACGACTGCGGCAAGTTCTCGAAGCCATCCGAACGGCTAACCTCACTGTTAAGCCTCAGAAGTGTCATTGCGGCTACAAGAAGTTCATGTTTCTGGGACACGTAGTCAGCGCGGAAGGCGTTAGCCCCGATCCCGCGAAAACTGCCGCTGTAGCCACGTTTCCAACACCGACCGACAAGAAAAGTGTCCGACGCTTCCTGGGCCTTTGCGCATACTACCGGCGTTTCATCGAACATTTTTCGAAGATGGCGGAGCCGCTGACTCGACTCACGAGGGACGATGTATCGTTCGTCTGGGCCTCAGAGCAAGAGACTGCTTTCACTGAGCTTAGGCAGCGTCTGGTGTCAGCACCAGTTTTGGCCCACTTTGTCGAGGAGGCGGACACGGAAGTTCATACAGACGCCAGTAACGTTGGTCTTGTTGCGGTGCTTGTACAACGGCAGGAAGGTATTGAAAGAGTGATCGCCTATGCAAGTCGCACGCTATCGCGTGCAGAGACCAACTACACCACTACGGAGAAAGAGTGTCTTGCCGCCGTATGGGCGCTGGCCAAATTTCGACCTTACCTCTACGGCCGCCCATTCAAAGTTGTAACCAATCATCACTCGTTATGCTGGCTTGCAAATCTGCGGGACCCTTCTGGACGACTGGCACGGTGGAGTCTACGTTTGCAGGAGTACGACGTGACCATCGTGTACAAGTCGGGCCGCATACACGAAGACGCTGACGCACTCTCGCGCACCCCTATCGACACTACCGACCAAGACATTGAGGACGACGGCGTTTTCCTTGGGGCCGTAAGCGTTACTGATTTGTCCACACGGCAGCGCGCAGACGACTCACTACGGCCTATATTCGAACATCTGGAGGGACGAAACCCATCAATACCCCGGCACATCGCTCGAGGACTGTCGTCTTTTTGTTTACGACATGGCGTCTTGTATAAGAACTCCGCTGCCACCAACAAGACATACCTTTTGGTCGTTCCAGCAGACCTCCGTGCCGAAGTTTTATGCGCCTGTCACGACGTGCCTCCGTCTGGCCATTTGCGTTTTACGCGAACGCTTGATAGGGTGCGCAAATCGTACTACTGGCCGAAACTTGCCGAGTGTGTTAAGCCGTACGTCCAAGCCTGCCGTGAATGCCAGCGCCGAAAGTCGCCAGCTGTGAAGCCTGCGGGATTGCTGAATCCGATTGACCCACCTGGCAAACCTTTCGACCAGGTCGGCATGGATCTTCTGGGCCCTTTTCCACTGTCATCTTCTGGAAACAGGTAAATAATCGTCGCCACAGACTACTTAACGCGGTATTCTGAGACAAAGGCGTTGCCTCGAGGCACAGCTTCCAAGGTTGCCCAGTTTTTCATACAGAGCATCGTCCTACGGTGGCGCCTCATCGCACGTCATCACAAACCGAGGCAAAGCCTTTACAGCGCAGCTCATTGAAGACGTTTTTAAACTCAGCTGCACAACCCATCGGACAACTGCCTATCATCCGCAGACAAACGGCTTGACCGAACGACTGAACAAAACGGTGACTGACATGCTGTCTATGTACGTAGACGTACAGCACAAGACGTGGGACGAGATACCCCCATACGTAACTTTTGCCTATAACACTGCTACGCAAGAAACAACACGCTTTACGCCGTTTTACCTCGTTTACGGCCGTGAAATGCAGACTATGTTAGAAGCAATGCTGCCGTGCGACAACATCGACCACCTCGATCTCGCCCAAGATGCCGAACTCTTCGTGCAACGCGCGGAAGAAGCCCGTCAGCTTGCCCGAGTGTACATAAAGAAACAACAGAGCATCGATGCGCAACGTTACAATCTCCGCCATCGACAAGTCGAGTTCCAACCTGGCTATAAAGTTTTGGTCTGGACTCCCGTGCGCCAAAAAGCTGTGTCCGAGAAGCTTTTGAGTCGCTACTTCGGACCTTACAAAGTGTTACAGCGAATTAGTGACGTCAATTACGAAGTCCTTCCTGACAGAAGCCAGCCTCCCCTACGTCGACAACCGCAATCTGAGATTGTGCACGTTGTGCGGTTGAAACCGTACTATAGCCCCTAAAATTCGACGTTTTCAGCCGCTTACGTTAGTTTTTGTTGTTGCTCCTCCCTGAGTGCCTTGTGACTATATCGCACACCACAGTGATTGTGACTATAGCCTATGTGTCCGTCCTAGGCTATCTCGGCGCTCTCACGTCAAGCCTATGTAAGTTTTCATTCTTTTATTATTATTTTTTTGGAGAGAGGCCACATGGTGTGGCACAGCAAGGGGACTGAAGAAGAGGAGAACGAGGTTCATTCGGCATCGCTCGTCAACAGTTACGTTTCGCGAAGTACAAGCGCCTGGATCCCCGTTCAGTGTGTATACCGTCAGCAGGATATGCGCGACAATATAACACAAAAGTGTATATTGATAGTTTTTTTTTTCATTATAATGTAAATTAGGAATAGCAATAGCCTCGTCGTGGTGCTGGCCTATAATCTGCTATCTTCTTCGTCTGTCTCACGCCATTACCCCAGGGCGAAGACACCTACACCACACGGGTGGGTCAGAGTGCAGCATCAACAGACGCGTTATACGGCGTTAAGCCGAGCAACGTGAACGGCATCAGCCTGGACGGGCGCAGATATATCTCCGCTGGCTTGACCAGATCAATCTTACACAAGTCTCGTCGATGACTTGGCGCAGAACGCGGTCGGGAGCGTTGTAGCGTAGTAGGAGCTTCGTTGAAAAACCAACTCTTCGAGTGGGCGCTCATGCAGAGGAGCACCAGGAAAGCAGTAGGCACATCCCTACGACGGCAGTCGTAACGGAACTTTAGTGGCGCCTGCGACATAGTAAGGTGGTTGAGGGCGATATGACGCGCAGCGGTTGCCCGTGCGATCGCATCTTGCGCGTGCTTCGATGGTTGATGTAAAGTGGCAGGTAGTAAGGTGTCCGTGGGTAGCATCGGATAACGGCCAAGAAGAAGAAACTGTGAACAGCCGGCGGTATCGTGGCGCGACGAATTATAATCAAATGTAACAAAGGGCAATGTAGCCCAGTCGTGGTAATCGGCGGAAACGTACACAGTGCCCAGGGAATGAGAAGAAAGGGGGTTAACCGAGAGGCCCGATTTTTGTAATCCTAATTTAATTTAAAATTTAAAATCGTAAGTTAATTTAAAATTAATTAAATTATGAGATTTTACGTGCCAGCACCACGATCTGATTATGAGGCACGCCATAGCAGGAGGCTCCGGAATAATTTGGACCACCTGGGGTACTTTAGCGTGTACCTAAATCAAAGTACGCGGGTGTTTTCGCCCCCATCGAAATGCGGCCGCTAAGTAACCACGGCGGGTGAAATGCAATTCAGATATATACGACAAGGTTTATATACAAAAGAGTGGTCAGGGGTATCTACTGAGGCATTTTAGCATGTTCCCAAGATTGCGCAACGCTTTGCCCGTTCACCGTGAGACAACATATTTTGCCCATAATGAATTCGGCAGTATTTATCTGCGGCTGCTCCGTCTTCGCCAGAAGTGCTTTGTCTACACGGGCCAACGACTCCATCACTGAGTCTCTGTTGGGGTTCACGAGTGCAGGAAATCAATCGCATGTGTAAAATTTAGCAATTGTATGTTGCCTAAGAAAGCGAATAATAATGTTAAAAAAAAAGATGAAAAAAGGGCACCTTTGCGATACCTATAGCGCGGCCTTTAATCATCGCTTTTCTTTTCCTGGTTGTTTTCTCATAGTCAATATGATTAACTAACTGTTAAAACTTTCAAGTTCACATCAACTCTACAGCAGCCCAAGAAAAATACACGTGCTTCCTACAATTCGTGCGTTAACACAGTGGCGGCTTCTACACCAGCGTCCCGTTTCCTTCCAATCGTTTCGCGAAGCCTTGAATGTCCGAGAACCTCTTAGATCTCAACGAATTTGCATAACTGTGACAGCACGGCTTGTGACGTTCGGTAAAACGCGTTCCGCCGCCTCGTTGCGTAGCTGCTCATGTACTTAGATATATAAGTGGACGTTAAAGAACCCCAGGTGGTCAAAATTATTCAGGAGTCCCCCATTACGGCAGGCCTTGCGATCAGATCGTAGTTTCGGCACTTAAACGCCACAACTTAATTTAATTGTTGCTTACAAAACACAAGTGTAACAAGCGTTACACTGTCAAGCTGCGAGTGCTTGACAGCGCTTAAGAACAGCGTGGAAATGCTTAAGTTTTGTAGTTTCTTTTTCTATTTTCTATATTCATCAATTATTGGTACATTTGCTTGCTGAGTTATATACATATATGTATCTTTGAGTATGTATATCTTGTATTTGCTCGCCATTTTTGTATTCATTGTGCCAGTATCCTTACACTTAAAAGAACCATGCGTTCAGCGTGTTAGTATTCCGTACTTGTACTTATTCCGTACAGCGCGAAACGACCAAAGACGAAGAAAAGGACTAGGCTTCGTACATAAGTCAGGTGACGACTGTGTCGTGAGGCCATTCGTTGCACTGAATAGCACATAAATTTGGTCACCTTGATACGCACCTGTAGCTTCTTGGCGCCTTTTTGTCACGTGTGACCCAGCGGTGCACTTATTCTCGTGCTTGCAATAAAAATTTATGTTGCTATAGAAACAGCCCTGCATCCGCCGGCTCCTCATCTTCGTTGTTTGTTGTTATGCGCTGCTTGTACAAGTGTCCTTACGTTTGTTTTCTCTGCCTGTACGCTTATGGGCACATCGTACGACATGTCTGTCGCGCCCACTACAATTCAGTCACGCTGACGTAAGTGATCGTCATTGAGTGTACGTGTATGCGTATAGCTTTACATTTGCTCATTTCTTTATGTTGTTTCTGTATAATCGTCTGACATTCAAAACTTGTGGAAAAGCGGGCGACGAAAATTGCCAACATTTCTGACATCACCAAATAAATAAAATAAAATCATTATGTGCTATTTGTTTAAAGCTTCGTGCTTGCCTGTGCATTAACCCCACAGAAAAATGGTTTCCTCGAAGGAATACTGTGCTGTTGAAGGTTGTTGCTAGTTCAGCTGCTCGACCCAGAGAGGGTTAAGTGCGATTAGGTACGAATCAGTAAAATGCAAAAGTGATCGGTGAAATATGCTTGGGTGTTCCCGATCCTCCGATGGCTAACACATCCGAAGATTACGCTATAAATACCCACATGCACACACGAGAAAATATAACTTGAGGGCATATTTAGGCCACACGTGGCACGCACAAGTTCCCGGTTCGATCCCCGCCGGAGGTGTGCGCCTTTTACCTTATAGTTTCATTATTTAACCTAACAAATGTGGACGAAGTCCTTTTATTTCTGTTTTGGATATTCTGTTTTAGATTTCTAAGCGATCAGTGATCCTACGTACAAATGCAGGCCGGTGTCTGCAATATACGTCAGTACGGTCCACGATGGCAAGCATCACAATTTGGTGGCATCATGGTATGAATGCCCACTGTTTGGATCTGACTGCTGGTACGATCGGATGGGAACTCGGCGCTGACGCCCGTGGTTGTACCTGGGTCGCAAGCCCCAAGGGTAGCGTTGGCCTGGCGGCCTGGGGTACAACTGGAAGCATCCGAAGGTCCCGGCAAAGCATGAGTCGACTGGTAACAACGAAACAACTTGTTTATTTTAACATCGCAAAGAGTTGGCGGTCAGGTTGACCGAAGTAGAGAGACGGGAGAGCACTTCACTCAACAGAAGAAATCGGAGCCCTCCCTTTTGGCGTCCGGGGGCAGCTGTTTTTATACTCTCGCAGTTGAGGGCAAGAAGGAACCCCTCAAAAGACGAGCACGTGAATGTACAATGGGCTAATGGTGACGCACACTGTCGTAGCGATGCCGTAGCACCATGTCGAGCACGATCTCGTAGCACCCTGTCGTGGCGCTGCCGGTCGGACACAATGACTGTAATGAGAGGATGGTCCCTGCTTTGGCATCGCCTGTTTCGGGCATAATGACTGGAACGAGATCCCTGCTTTGGCATCGCCTGTTTCGGGCACAATGACTGGAATGAGATCCCTGCTTTGGCATCGCCTGTTTCGGGCACAATGACTGGAATGCGAGGATGATCCCTAGGCGGTCGCATCGCCGCAGTCGCGCCTGGAAACACCTGGCGATGAGTGTTGTGGCGACGACGATCGGGCCAAAATGTCTGCCGCCCCGCCGCAGTCGCGCCGGCAAAACCACGTGTCGCAGGCGAAACGCAACAGACCGCCCCGCCGGGGGAAGGAGATCCCGATGGACAGGGGACTGCATCCGCTGTCCGGAGGGATGTCGCTCGATGATGCTCATAACCGAAGTCGGGCGTCCCTCGACGTTTCTTGAGCGCAGCGCACAGAGAAGGCCTCGTTCTCTTGTTCAGGTTCGCACGGGACACTGCAAAGTGACTTCGGGAGAGTTCACATTTTTGTTCTCGTTCCCGGCAAGCGTTAGAACTACGCTGAAACTCAACCGCTCAGTCAGCAAGCACGGCACAACCCTCACTAAGCCCTGCCAGGCTCTTTCCCCTTTTTATACCACTGCCTAGTTCCTTACAGTAGTCTAGCATCACTCAGAACGCGTCCACAAATTGAAAAATTGCACTAGAAAGCATATCATCACTTTGAAACACTAAACAAAAGCAATATGTTAAAAAAAAATCCTGCCTCAGGAAGAAAAACATCAGTAACAAACAATTTTGAGGCTGATTCCTACGTTAGGGGCTTCGACTTAAGCCATCGGCGTTACCGTTGAGACTCCCCTTTTTGTAACGCACCTCAAAGGAATATTGTTGTAAAGCGAGGCTCCAGCGCAGGAGGCGGCCATTTTTGGGAGAGATGGTCTGCAGCCATTGGAGAGGGCAGTGATCCGTCTCAATGATAAACCTCGAGCCGGCTAGATAGCATGACAATTTCTGAACGGCCCACACGAGACATGCACACTCTTTCTCGGTGGCGCTATACGCCTGCTCACGACTGGTCAGCTTACGACTAGCATACAGGACGGGGTGTTCTACTTCTCCATTTTCCCGTTGGCACAGTACAACGCCCATGCCTCGCTCACTAGCATCGCACTGAACAATGAACCCTTTTGTATAGTCTGGCGATCGTAGCACAGGCTGGTTTGTTAGGGCACTCTTTAGGGCGCTAAAAGCTCTTTCCTTTGTCTCGTCCCAGACGACTGTTTGAGGCTCTGTTTTTCTTAGAGCATCCGTCAGGGGAGCCGCGATATCAGAGTACCTAGGGATGTACCTCTGATAGTAGCCGGCGACACCTAAGAACGACCGAATATCGGTCTTTGTGCGCGGTTGCGGAAAGTCTCGCGCAGCGGCCACTTTTATTTCAGAGGGGCGGCGACGACCCTGACCAATCACGTGACCGAGGTAGACAACCTCGGCCTGTGCTAACTGGCACTTAGGAGCCTTTACTGTCAAGCCTGCTTCGCGCAGGCGGGTTAGCACTGCCCGCAAGTGTGTCATATGCTCAGACCAGGATGCGGAGAATATCGCTACGTCGTCTAGATACGGTAAAGCGAATTCTTGCTGTCCCCGTAACACTTTATCCATGAGGCTTGAAAAACAGCATGGCGCGTTCTTCAAACCAAAACTCAACACTTTAGGACGGAATGTTCCCATTGGTGAAATGAACGCCGCATACCTACTAGCCTCTTCTGTAAGTGGAACCTGCCAATAACCCCTGACAAGATCTAGGGTGGAAATAAACTGAGCGCTACTAACTTTCTCAAGGCGCTCCTCGATGTTAGGGATCGGATAAATTTGATCCTTAGTGATGGAATTAAGCCTGCGGTAGTCGACGCAAGGACGAGGTTCCTTGCCCGGTACCTCAACTAAAATCAAAGGGGAGGTATAATCACTCTCACCTGCCTCAATAACACCGAGCTGTAGCATTTTCTTTACCTCAGCCTCCATAATATCGCTCTGGCGGGGTGACACCCGATACGCCTTGGATCGTACTGGCTCTGGGGAGGTAAGTTCTATATCATGAGTAAGTACAGAAGTCCTACCAGGCCTCTCAGAGAACAGACCTTGAAACTCTTGTAATAGCTGGTGTAGTTCGGTTTTCTGCTCAGGCGACAGCGGTGCTTTACTGATAAGGTCACTAATGACTTGACCGGTGTCTTCCCTGTTCGTCACTGAGCCTAGTCCCGGAAGCTCGACCGGAAGCTCTTCAGGAACGTTTACCATCATGCACACCACTGCTTCCCTTTGTCTATAAGGTTTGAGCAGATTACAGTGGTAAACTTGCTGTGCTTTCCGCTTTCCTGGCAGACTTACCACGTAGTTAACGTCCGACAGTTTCTGAACAATTCGTGCTGGGCCCTCCCACTGCACGTCTAGTTTGTTGTTTAGCGATGTGCGCAATATCATGACCTCATCGCCAACCTCAAAACGACGGGCCCTGGCTGTCCGATCATAATAAACCTTGGCCCTCTGCTGGGCCTTTGTCATTGCTTCACCTGACAACTCCTGTGCCCTTCTTAAGCGTTCGAGGAGCTTAAGCACGTACTCCACCACGACTGGGTCGTCGCCCCTACCTTCCCACGATTCTCGAAGCATGCGAAGCGGAGATCGAAGCGAGCGACCGTACACCAGTTCAGCTGGCGAAAACCCCGTAGCCGCATGCGGCGCGGTCCGTAAAGCAAACATCACCCCAGGCAGACACAGCTCCCAGTCAGTTCGATGTTCAAAACACAACGCTCTCAACACGCGCTTCATGACGGAGTGGAGCTTCTCAACGGAATTCGACTGTGGGTGGTACACTGAGCTGTGTAACAGCTTTACCCCACACCGTTCGAGAAAAGTTGTCGTCAAAGCGCTAGTAAACACTGTGCCCTGATCTGATTGGATTTCCGCAGGGAAACCAACTCGCGCAAATATGGACAGTAGTGCATTAACTATCTCAACTGAGCTGAGTTCTTTAAGCGGCACTGCTTCAGGGAACTTTGTCGCTGGGCAGATCACAGTCAAAATGTGTCTGTACCCCGTGGCTGTTACCGGCAGAGGTCCCACAGTATCAATAACGAGCCGTCTAAAAGGCTCCGTAATGATAGGTACCAATTTCAACGGCGCCCTCGATTTGTCCCCTGGTTTGCCCACCCGCTGACAAGTGTCACATGTCCTCACGAAATGGTCTGCGTCCCGAAAACACCCTGGCCAATAGTACTCTTGCAAGAGACGGTCCTTAGTTTTCTTAACTCCTAGGTGTCCGGACCACGAACCCCCGTGTGAGAAGCGCAACAGATCCTGACGATAGCATTGAGGCACGACCAGCTGATCGAACTCCACTCCTCGGCGGTCTAGATACTTCCGGTACAGGACTCCACCCCTTTCCACAAAACGCGCAGTTTTCCTGGCGATACCTTCTTTGACATTGCAGCGCACGTTTTCCAGGCTGCCATCCTTTTTTTGCTCGGCTATCAAAGCCGACCGGCTGACTTTTAGCAACCTATCAAGTCCGTCTGACGTAGGCGCGATGAGCAAATCAGTAGATAGCTCTTCTAACTTTCCCGTGTCGGGCATTTCCTCTCCAGTATCTGGCGCCTTTAACGTTACAGACTCAAGTTTATTCAGTTCGGGCGTGCTCGGAATATCAGCTTGCTGCGCCTCTGACCCTTTTTCGTTGTTTGATAACGTCGGCCCCGCAACTACCGCCTTTGCAGCGAGCTCCCGAACCTTCGATCTGGTTAAGGCCTGAACACTAGCTTCACCAAACAAAAGCCCCTTCTCGCGCAGGAGGTGATCGGACCTGTTTGAAAATAGGTACGGGTACTGGGGTGGCAGCATAGATGACACTGCCGCCTCTGTCTCAAGCGCTCCGAAAGGTCCTTCAATAAGCACTTTTGCTACCGGCAGACACACGCTATGAGCTTCCACGGCTTGCTTGATCCATGCGCACTCGCCCGTGAACATATGGGGTTCTACGTAAGACGGGTGAACTACATCCATCGTAGCTGCGGAATCGCGAAGCACTCGGCACTCTTTCCCGTTCACGAGGAGGTCTCGCATGTAAGGCTCGAGAAGCTTCATGTTCTCGTCAGTGCTGCCTATTGAAAAAAACACAACTTTTGGTGTTGTTTCCGGACACTGCGCCGAAAAGTGACCCGGCTTCTGGCACGTATAACACAAGCGCGCTCGCCTCATCTCGAACCGCTTTCTGCGTTTGGCTGCCGCCGTCTCTTTACGTTTGGTCGGACTGCTTTCGCTCGCATCCGCACTACGCGTGTCCCCCTTTGCTCTTATGGGTGTGAACTTCGGCCTCTCAAACTTCGAGCCAAATTCACCCTTTTGACCGTCCTTAGCTCCGCGAGCCCGACGCGTCACAAACTCCTCGGCTAGCTCAGCGGCTTTAGCCACCGTACAAACGTCTGGCCTATCCAAGACCCAGTATCGCACGTTCTCCGGTAACCGACTATAAAACTGTTCTAGCCCGAAACACTGCAGAACTTTATCGTGGTCACCAAACGCTTTCTCTTCTTTGAGCCACTCCTGCATGTTCGACATAAGCCTATACGCAAACTCTGTATATGACTCACTTCTGCCTTTCTCATTTTCCCGAAACTTCCGACGGAACGCCTCCGCAGACAGCCGGTACTTTTTTAGCAGACTCGATTTTACTTTGTCGAAATCCTCTGCTTCCTCTCTATCCAAGCGAGCGACTACGTCGGCCGCCTCGCCGGGTAACAAAGTGAGCAAGCGCTGTGGCCACGTTTCCCGAGAGAACCCCTGCTTCTCGCACGTTCGCTCAAAGTTAACCAGGAACAAACCAATGTCCTCTCCAAGCTTAAACGGCCGCATCAGGTCAGTCATTTTGAACAATACTCGTTCTCCTGCACCGTGTGCCTGACTTCCATTACGAGCGCGTTCCATCTCTACCTCGAGACGCTTCATTTCCAAAGCGTGTTCGCGCTCTTCTTTTTTCTCTTGTTGCTCTCGCTCTTTCTGTTCTTTACGTTCACGCTCTTCTTTTTCTTTCTGTTCTTTAAGTTCGCGCTCCTGTCTCTCTTTTTGCTCTTTAAGTTCGCGCTCCTGTCTTTTTGACCTCTCCTCAATAGTCTCAAGGCATTCCGACAGCTCGTCATCCTCAGCCTCTAACTCAAGAATAGCCTTTAGCAGTTCAGGTTTTCTTAGTTTGTCTGAGACATCCAGACCCAACTCTCTTGCAAGCTCCAACAATTTCGGTTTGCGCAACGACTTCAAATCCATGGCTGCTCTGAATGCTGCTTTCTCTACTGCTTACTATTGTCTTGCCGCAAACTAACCCGGCAACAACGACAACCACAATTACCAGCTCTGTTTCTGACACTAACAAAAAGCCTGGCAAAGCTCAGAAGAAGAAAGTCCCGCACTCACCAAACCTCGCAGGCAGGAATTCCGCGCAGTCGTTCCGCTGCAGGCAACCAGTCGTCACACAGGGCTCGTTGCACTGCTCCCGGATCGTCGTTGAGCTGCTCAGCATACAGTCAACTGCATCTCTTCGCTGCTGGCCTCCGTTGACGCGATCCCACCGCTGGCAGACAGTTGTTTGAAGTCGGAGGCGATCTCACCGCTGCCAACCAGATGTTTGGATCCGGACCGCTGGTACGATCGGATGGGAACTCGGCGCTGACGCCCGTGGTTGTACCTGGGTCGCAAGCCCCAAGGGTAGCGTTGGCCTGGCGGCCTGGGGTACAACTGGAAGCATCCGAAGGTCCCGGCAAAGCATGAGTCGACTGGTAACAACGAAACAACTTGTTTATTTTAACATCGCAAAGAGTTGGCGGTCAGGTTGACCGAAGTAGAGAGACGGGAGAGCACTTCACTCAACAGAAGAAATCGGAGCCCTCCCTTTTGGCGTCCGGGGGCAGCTGTTTTTATACTCTCGCAGTTGAGGGCAAGAAGGAACCCCTCAAAAGACGAGCACGTGAATGTACAATGGGCTAATGGTGACGCACACTGTCGTAGCGATGCCGTAGCACCATGTCGAGCACGATCTCGTAGCACCCTGTCGTGGCGCTGCCGGTCGGACACAATGACTGTAATGAGAGGATGGTCCCTGCTTTGGCATCGCCTGTTTCGGGCATAATGACTGGAACGAGATCCCTGCTTTGGCATCGCCTGTTTCGGGCACAATGACTGGAATGAGATCCCTGCTTTGGCATCGCCTGTTTCGGGCACAATGACTGGAATGCGAGGATGATCCCTAGGCGGTCGCATCGCCGCAGTCGCGCCTGGAAACACCTGGCGATGAGTGTTGTGGCGACGACGATCGGGCCAAAATGTCTGCCGCCCCGCCGCAGTCGCGCCGGCAAAACCACGTGTCGCAGGCGAAACGCAACACCACTGTATACAGGTAGCGGTCGCGGAACTGGTGTGGGTCATGGCACGATCACAGCAGGTGTTCGATGGTCAGTGCGGAAGCCAAACAATATGGGCAGGCATCCCCTTGTTGTTGCCATCACTCTGATATCTCTTACCCTCGTTTCGGGCTAATTTGACTTAATGATCCTCAGCCTCCGGTTTGCCGCGATTTACTCTGGTATTATGGGCAAAGTTTGCCTCTCAGGCTGTATGTACTACGTGTTATGCAGTTTATGAGGCAGCGCTAAAGCACGGGGCTCTTTACGCACCCCAGAGGGACTCGCGTGACGTTTTGGGAAACGGCGAGAGGACCGGAAGCCACACGACGCTGCCGCTCTCTAATGCAACTCCCGTCCAGGAACCGAGCGTGCGCGTGTCTGTTACATGCGTCCTCAACGCTCTCCCGTGGCACATACACACACGCGCGCGCACACCGATACGCTCCAGTCACCCGCATTTGCAAGCGGCAAAAACACTCACTTCCTTTCCTGCGCTTTCAACAGCGTGACAGTCGAAGCTGCAAACCAGAGTCCAACAGTGTCACGTAACAGCATGTTACTCCCACTCGTCGCACCGATATTAAGCTGCTAGGCTGTGGCGCACCCTTGAACAAACTGCGCCGATACTTTGCAGGACAGCGCACCTCCGTTCGCCAGGTGGATCAAGCCGGAAACAAAGCTCCGGGAACCAACCATGACCTCGGCGATGCTCGTCGTGTGCACCTTGCTCTTCCTCGGTATGTTTCTCTTCGGCGGATGCTTCGGGCCACGGAGGGTTCTAACTGCTACTAATACATTCTAGCCATTGACTGAGTCGTGATTTAATTCACGTGAATGAAACGAAGCGTGCATGTTCCCTTGTTGCAAAGGAGAATCGAGCGCGCTCCTTGCTTCACTGATGACGACGAAAGATGCCAGCCTGCACGATTAAATGTAGTTGATGTATAAACGACGGCGTTTACACGAACTGTCGATGACATTAGAGTATAACAACGACTATTTAGTATGCGCAGATATTAAAAGTGGAATAAGCAAGCGCGCCAATCGGTATGCATTGTATTGCGTAAAATTACGACGTTTAATGCGCCAACACCTCTCAGTTGTTTATGAGGAACACCCTAACTGCAGATTAAAAGAGCTGCAAATTATGTCTGGGGTTCCTTACCATGTCCCCAAGCACGGTACACGAGCGTCTTTGCATATCCACTTCCACAGAAAGAAAGCCGCCGAAACAGGGGATCGAGCCCACGATCTCGTGCTCCGCAGCACAACGCCATATATCCAACGAGCCACTGCGGTGAGTTCTTTAGCACGACTTACAGCCAATCGATGTCTTGTGCAAGTGGATGTGGTGAAGCGTAGAGGAACCAAGGATCCACGTAAAATGATACTTTACATATAGGAAATGATAGACGACAATTTCTATCATAAAAGCAAAAAAAAAAAAGAAACAAGATTCCCAGAAAGAGATGAAACAGCGCTGTGAGTCAGTCATTAGCTCACAATGGCATTTTTCTTACTTATTTGTTTCTTTATTTCTCTGTTCTTAATGTTCTTTGAACTGTATTCGCTTTTAGTTTCCTTTGTTTACTTACTTTTTATTTTCTTGCGCTGCTAGAAATGGAAACACGAACTTGCCCTGCTTGCTGTTGTAAGTATAGTAAACCATTAACAGCACCATCCGCTGATGGGCGGTGCAGGTGGACGTCAGAGCGCATCACTGCCGTGCTCGACACCATTTGTGTTTTTTTTTACACCGAAGCTGTATATACCTCTACTGTCCAAGGAAATTTTCGTGTCGTTGTGGTAAGCAAAAAACTCCCCATACGTAGGCCGATCCCGGAGATAGTGCCGTGCCGGGCCGACCCGCGGCGGAGGTGAAGCAGGCGTTAAGCACTCCCCTCCCCATACGTGGACCGACCCCGAAGATAGCGCAATACGGGCCCGACCCGCGGCGTAGGTGAAGCAGGCGTTAAGCACTATACGTGCTCCATACGAGGGCCGATCCCTAAGATAGTGCAATGCCGGGCCGACCCGCGGCGGAGGTGAAACAGGCGTTAAGCCTCTCCATAAATGGGCCGATCCCGAAGATAGTGCAATGCCGGCCCGACCCGCGGCGTAGGTGCAGTTTGCCCATCAAGGGGCCCACATACACAGCTTCGCTGGTCATCCTCCTTCACTGAGTGGATGGGCACTGAGATTTTATTTTTAATTCGAGCAGACTGCCTTGCCGGCATAGTATGTCGGTATATATATGAAAGCGTGGAGGGCCCTACACAGATAAAAATCATGAGCCATTCCACTCTGCGAGGGTGGTTGACCAGCAAAGCCATATAGCACATGAAACGGAGGTGACACTGTTAATTTGAACAAAGGTACGAACTTATTTATTGTATCGATGGGTGGTCATCGCGATGAAAGGTAAGCACACTCATTTATTGTCTTGATCGATGGTCATTATTTCACTCCCAACTGAAATAACATGCTTTCATAATGTCAAATCGATGCACGTACTTACGCCACTGGTTGGTCGGTTGGGCCGGATCGGTGTGGCATCGCAAGGGATATGTCTGCAACACGGAAAGCGTAAACCGCTACATTTTTCTGTACCGACACATCCACATTGAAATCACCGACAACGATAACAGGGGTAGTGCCTATGGGATTCTCACCGGCGCTCTTGGAACAAACGAACAACAACGCAGTAGTGCAAACAATCACGGGGGCATTTATTGCACCTTTCACCACCGCGACCGCATAGCGAGCGAATATGTTCGCCCCATGCTGGACACCAACGCCTGGTCGTTCGCGCGTACGGTAACGCGAACGGTGGCGCGTTCGAACGAACGTGTTCGTCCATTCCGAAATAGGCCTCGCGAGACGGTCTCGCAGAAGCATGGATCGGCGCACGCGCAGAACCTCCGCGCCGCTTGTCGACACTGAGCCAAAGAGGAAGAGCCTTGTCCTTTTTGCGCCCAAGTAATGCCGCCGTTAGGTGGCGTTAAAAGAGCAACACTCGCGCCATCTCTCGTGCTACCCTGCGAGCATACCGACCACCACAGTAAAGCCACACGGAGAAGCCGGATTACAAGAGACGGGAGCTATGCGAGAAAACAACAATCTATCAGGGGACGCGTGAGAGTCGCTCATCCCCACATGTCATCGCAGCTAATTAACTCGAAGTGAATAACCATGAACCTCACGGAACTGTGAGTCATTGCATTTTTTGCTTGCTTACGGGGGTATGAGCCAATAATGATGGCAGTTTTCGACATGATGTTCTGTATGTTGTATGCTTGATTAGAAAGAATTTGGGCACGGTTCGTTTCACTTTTCTGAGTGCTTGTAGCCTCTGGCCTTACGGGGCTATGAGCTATTGCATTTTTTGTTTGCTTACGGGAGCGTGAATGATTACGGGGGTATGAGCCCTTGATGAGGATAGTTTTCGTTCACGGACAACAAAATGCACGGAACTCTAACCATATACAGCTTTACCGTAGAAATGTAGTAGTGGCTCATAGTGCTTATCATCCATGATTTCAAAGGATGTACACAGCAGACACCAAAAGATACTGCTTGAATCCGCAACACAGAATATGCATGCATTGCCTGGGGCCCCTTCACAAAGTGTAATGTCGAGAAGCTGGAGTGCACACAGCTATGAGCAGCTAAATACATCTTAAATGATCATAATATTGCGAAAAAGATTTCCGAAATACCAAGAAAGTTAGGTTGGTCCTCCCTCGTTATCAGACAAATATATTTACGCCTTTCTTTATTTCATAAGGTGTACCGCTATAAAGCTGGAACTTCAATAAAAAAGTGCATCAAAGAGCCGAGTTGAGTGTCTCCCCGCACAGATCACGCACTAAAAGTGCGCGAATATGCCTCGAGTCCGCGCAACAAACACGGCTGGGACAGCCTGCCGCTGATGTCTTTTACACCTTTCTGCCTTTTCTTCTGCCGTCCTCAAGAACTTCCTGATCTAATAGAAGATCTTTCGAATGTTTGTGGTGGGGGGGTGTTAAACTTTATTGAAAGGGGAAAGGGTAAAGGGGGACGTGGGCTAAGGGATTGGGCTCAAGTAAGGCCCTGGGCCTGCTTGGCCTTCTCCCCCCAGTCCACCAGTTCAAGCTGTCGGTCGACGTCTCCGGAACTGAGCCAGGCTGTCCAGTCAGTCTCGCTGCTGACGGTGGGATGAGAAAACGGGAGCGAGGTACACTCCCACATTATGTGTGTGAGTGTTCCTGTTTCTGAACAGAGCCTGCATTGGTCGCTTTCCTTGCCACCTGTGATTTTGTTAATGTACTTTGGGTGTGAGTATGTGTTTGTCTGAAGTCGCCGAAACGCGACCGCTCGCGTTTTATCGAGATGCTTGGCCGGTGGTGGGAGCGCGAGACGCCTCAAGCGATACCTATGGGCTATTTCATGATAAGTCTAGCAGGGTTCCTCGTGTCCCTCCTCCTCATCCACGCCGTCCGCATCCGCGGACGAGGCTCGGCGCGCGAAATCTCGAGCCAAACTGTGAGCCGACGCGTTGCCGGGCACAGCCGCGTGAGCGGGGGTCCACACGAGCGTTTTCAAGCCGCTTAGGGGGCGTCGTGTGAGGACATGGTACGCCTGTTTGCAAATTCTACCACGGACGAAATTGCCGATGGCCTGCTTGCTGTCGCTCATGACGGTATTCGCTTCCGCATGCATGGCCATGGCAATCGCGGTTTCCTCCGCTTCCGCCACTCGGCCAGCCGTGATTGTTGTATGTTCTATCAGTCCTCCGTTGTGATCCGCTACCACCGCGGTCATGATGTCGCCGCGAGGGTGTCTGGCTGCGTCTGTGTAGACCACTCCATCTTGCGAACCGTAGCGTCGCCAAATGGCTTCACTACGGGCCTGCCGACGGCCCTGATGGAGCTCGGGGTCCACGTTGCGGGGTAGAGGTGGGGATAAATATGCCCCTGAACTTTCGCGGAATCGTCATGTACTCTGTAACTTCGGGGATAGCCTCGAGACTGAGCTTCCGGTGGGCTGTGCGGCCAGCCGGGGTTAGCGAGAGACGACGGACTTGGGCTGTGTGGTGAGCGTCTAAGAGCTCCTCGAACGTGTTGTGCATGCCTAAGGCATCTAGCCTTGCGGTGGCCGCGTGGTCCGGAAGGCCCAGGGCTACCTTTGTGCTTCTTCTGATCATTGTGTTTAATTTGGCTAAGTCCGTGGCTGCTAGTTTGACATATGGTGTCGAGTACATGGTTCTGCTGGCTATGTATGCCTGCACAAGTCGAAGCAGATCGCCCTCGCTTATGCCGTGGTGCCGATTAGCCACCCGGCGAATGAGCTGTAGTGTGTAGTTGGTCGCCCTCTGGAGTTTCTTTAACATGAGCCCGCAGCTCAGCGTGTTCTGAAAGTCTAGCCCCAATATTTTGATACTGGGGCGCTCCGGGATGGTAAGTTCTCCGACCTTAAGTTCAAGGAAGCGCTTTCTCCGTGGTAATCCCCTGGGACAGCTACTTCTGCCGGGCTTGATCAGGAGGTATTCGGACTTTTCCGGTGAGCACGAATGTTTGTAGTGTACGGTTTATTAGAATTTTCTATATATCTTGTGATTTCCTTGTTCTCTCGAGTTATCGCAAAGCAGTATAATTAAGTGTTTGTGCTTGTCTGCATTGCTGTCTTTATATGTCTACAGGAATGTGTCACAGTACTGTCCACCCCCCCCCCCGCTATATAATGATACCTTAATGGTACTGTAGATCAGAAAAATAATAAATAAATATATTGGAACGTTCGAGCGGAGTTGGAATAAATAAATATATAAATATATATATAAATAAATAGGCTGCCTAATATCATACGTATAACACGCATCAACTATTATCCCTTATGACAAACATCCATCGGGAAAAAAAGAGCATACTTTGTCGGATCAGTTCGTAGTCTATAAGCAATTCGTGTAACCCTCATTCCTGGACTGAGCCGCAACAGGTGGCGAACCTCAGCTGTAGATGCCGGAGCACTTCGGACAGCTCATGGGATGGGGGCCTTGGAGGAAGGCGTGATGGCCGAAGCATTATTTCTCTATAGTGAAACACTTTTGCCACTCGAGAAATATCATTGGGAAAGCAGAGACACATGGGGAGATTGAGACGTGGTTTTTTTTTTTTTTTTGCGACGGATAAGTGGTTTTGGGGCTAAATGGACAGGGGGAAAGGAGGGTAAGAAGAGAGTGAAGCAATGCTTGGTAATATCGAGGATACATGTATCTTAGATAGTATTTTAGATAACCTTTGGGTATCTTGCATCTGCATCATGATACGTCTGGAAAGACGTGCATCAGTATCTGTATTTCCGATACATGAAAAAATTTATCCTGTACCTTAAGGTACAAAATACCGATATCTCAACATAACCGTACTGTAAACGTTGGCTGAGCTCCGCTTCTCAAGCTGCCACTGCCGCCACTACGCCACCTAATAAAACTAAAGGAGGCGGCATTCTTTCATCTTTCCGCCAGAGCTCTCCAGCGATGAGGTCTGCGCGTCCTTGTGGATGGAACAAAGTGACGCGGTGTTGCATGCGCAGTCTCGACAAAAGCAAGCGCTCCGACGTGTGCGCGAAGCCGACCTTTTGTTTTCTTGATTTTTTTCTGTTTTGTTTTTAGTTGCGTCGGTGCCATGACACTTGCTCGTAACCACCGTAGTTTGCTGCGTACGCCATGCGTGCGGCGTCTTTTGCGCAAATGCTGATGCCGCTGTAGTGTCGTTATCGAAGTTTCTCTTGCGTGGTGCTTTGTTATGAAGTCTTCAGGATGCAAGAATGGAGTTGTCTTGCGTCTAGTCGATTTCATACATTAGCTGCTACATTGTATAGATCTATAATAACAAATTTGCGAATGTACCGAAGTATCTTAAGGTGCCAGTGGAAAGTATCGTATCGGATGCAATAATTGCGGCAGTATCTTGTATCTGTTTCTCAAACACTTGTTGCCCGAGTATGTTGTATCATGACACAATTGCAAAGCATCTTTTCCCAGCCCTCGAGTGAAGTAGGTGCGATTTAACACGTCTTCTGATACAGCACGGCGGAAGTTAAAAACGTCCTTCTGTTCCTTCTCTGTATTCGCAGCTTCCAGAAGCGATGCCGCAGATGGCGATGGCGGAAATGACAATACGCAATGCAACGACAACGACGGCCTCCTGGTACGTTCCCACTGTCACCACCTCGTTTGCGGTCCAAGCGCCGTACTGACAGCGAGCGCACGACGCGCGAATGCGGCTGCAATCCGTACGACAGCATGCATTGCACCGTATTTGAAAGTGCAGGTTTGACTTCCATCCCCTAGATTTATACCTTTACGCCGCTTGGTCCATTCGTCCAACTTATTTATTTATTTATTTATTTATTTGTTTTACCATAAAGTTGTATAATGCATCAGAGAAGGGAGAAGCTGTAATGAGATATACAAGGAAAAAATAAATACAAAATAGCACAGGAGAACAGAACGAGCAAGTTAACAACAATTTCAATTAAATTATTCGCAACTGGAATAATTCGTTGCACATACACAACAAACCAAAGAAAATAATACGTCACATTGGGGACAGATTTGCTTGCAAAAAACGGTACTGCGGTTCAGATTATGGCTGACGAGTGATCCGCGGGAACGATCAATGACTGTAGCGCTAACTAAGGAGGCAAACAGATCCCATTCCAGTCATGGCACGTTTTAGGAAAAAAGGTCTAGGAATACGTAACAGTGCTATCGCGTGGAATGCAACCATTGATCATAAGGTCTTGTAACGAGTCCGGTGTGAGCACAAGGTCGCCACCGAGAAATTACAAGGGATTTGACGCTCGAAAGGAATAAGAAAAAAACTTTATTTTAAGGCCAGCACTAAGACCCAGTAAAGAAGAGCGCTTGCTCCGCTAGGGCCCGTTGTCGATCCGCCGAGCCCGAGTGAACCCAAGCACTCCAGGAAGGAGGGAGAGGGTAAGGGAAATAAGGAGAAGTAACGGCAGGGTTACACGAGTACAGAATATGTTCTGTATCTGCCCTTATCTCCAGACTGTTGGGGCAGTGAGCTGTGCTACGCCATTAGAAGTTGTAGCTCGACATATATATGGCGGTAGCAAAGGCAATGAATGCATTCAAGTCACGTGAACAGAAACAGAGTTTACCTGTCAGTTAAAACCCGTTTTGACAATTCAACGTGCCCGGTTGACAATCAGTAGAACACGCATACATGAAAATTGCGACAACATTGAAAGGCCGAATAAACTAACGTGTTATATAATTGAACAATCAACCTTGATAATCATCAATTTACAGTCTATCTGGTTACAGTTAGCGAAAGAGAGGTCCGAACGAAACAGACGTAAAGTTAACGGGGAAGCAGCGACAGTCCACTCACCACGACGCCACACGAAGAGCGACGCTCGAAGACGGCGGTGTTTATGGGGCAGGGGACAGTTCTATAGGGAGGACGCATGCGGGATTGTCGGCACAGTACCGAGCAGTTACCCCAAAGGAGACTGACTGAGTATAGGTCTGCCTGCTGGCCTCCCTTCTGAGATTTCGTTGGTCGACCGGGCTTCGGAGGGCTTACAGACACACTGCCTCCGGGACCGAGCGTGGTCCGGACGGCACGCACACATTCATGTAAAGTCAAAACAGCAAGCACGTCCGCCACTTCTAAGTTCTACGCGGCAATCATGTTGTAGCCGGGAGAAAAATGGATTAACAAACCACTATTAAGACTTCAGCTGTAGCTGGGATGACTTTGCAGCAAGCAAAAACTTAACACAACAAAACAACAGGCATGTAGAATCACACTTGATACTGCTACGGGTCACTTTAAAGCGAGAAAAAAAATAGCAAACACACAAGGCAACCTTAATGTTTGGTATTTAGCCTTTTAGGGTACAAAAATAACCAGGGAGAGTATAAACGACAAAGACAAAGCGCTATGTAGACAAAACTTACATTCTTGCAAGTTAATGCTTTGGCTGTGCTATGGATGACCTTGCGTCCAAGAGAATAAAATAGAAAAAAAAGACATGCTGACTTTGGCTAGTGTACTGCTGTGTTCGACGTAACACATAAACGACGTAAAGCGAATAGAATCTATAAGGGCGCATTATTATACATGTACGAAAGAAGAATGCAGGCATACCGCCAGTATTGTGACACGCCCCCCCCCCCCTCACCCCATACACACACTTTCTGACCTATTATAGCATAATATTGAAGACACCCACATAAAATTAACCGACGATTACGATAATTTCTAGTGCGCAATTCGAGCGCAGCTCTATATGTGTTTTGATTTTGTGATATATTGGCTGGCGCGGACAATCTCTCTCGTGCGGCACGTTGCAAACTGAGGGAAGAGTGCTCATGCAGCGCTTTGTTTCCATATGTGGTATCGGTGACGTCATCAGTAAACAGACGACGCGCGCTAGTCTGGCGGCATCTGGTAGCCATAGTTGCCGCAGAGCCCGTCTTGCGCGGCACTTCGCTTTTCTTCTCACGCTTTCGCCATACCCTCCTCCTCCGCTTTTCGCCTCCTGGTTCCGCTGCACCCTTCTCCTCTTCTTTGCTCCTCACACTCCCTTCGCTATCGCCGTCTTTCATCACCCCGCTGCGCTCCGCGTTCGCTCTTTCATCCTTCGCTGTGATCGTTCACTCGGTTACGAGGGATGCCGTGCTCGTTCACTTGGTATACCCAGGAACAGGCGCCTAAGAGCGGCGCTCTATCATCGAGCATAGGCCTGCATACATGCAGAAGGATCACCACGTGTACATACTCAAGGCATGCACAAGTAGCACTTAAGCAGTGGTACCTAGCGTAACACAATGTAAACAAAAAAATTTCATGAACGCGCAACACATATGTTGTACTGAGCTTGTCGGCCCCTACAATTCACCTTCTCTGAAAAGAATTCCGCTCCGAAATAAAGTCCGAAAATTTTCCATTTTTGTTCGGCATATAAGTCCATGGGTAGTACGCACACGTCGCTTTGACGTGGTGTATCTTTCGCGGTTTTGTAATGTCGCGTGCGCTATAAGCGAAGTAGGCGCAGCCCGAAAGTATTTTATCATAAGTTGAAAGTATTTTTTAGCATACGCTAAAGAGGATGATTGCGAAAGCCTGCGTGGTCACGAGACATTTATTAAATTAATTTGACATTCTCATTCGACTGCGTTGTTAAAAATTAAATTATGGGGTTTTACGCGCCAAAGCCACTTTCTGATTATGAGGCACGCCGTAGTGGAGGACTCCGGGAATTTCGACCACCTGGGGTTCTTTAACATGCACCTAAATAGACTGCGTTGTTACTTCCTATTACTTGTTTTCTCTTTACTCGCTCTCTTTTTCGGCTGCCAAGGCATAGCCACTGGTTCTGCCTGGTTAATGGCACGTTAGAACGGCCGTTGCAAGATTATGAAGACCATTAGGACACATACGCATTTTCACTGTCACCGAAGAACGCGTCTAAATCAACTAACATTGAGTGTAGTCTATCAAGACTTAAATGACCACTAACAGCACACTCTGGTAAAAATCCCCAGTTAACAGCCGACTCACCTCGGCTTTCTATTTTCACCGTAATTAAGACTGATAGCTATAGTTACTTGCTTGTCGGGTGAGTGTTTCTATGTTTGATAACTTGCTTTTGTTCAATGATTGCTTTTTTTAATGTGTAAGTCACCGGCAAACGACCTCAAGGCTCAGGTAGATGATTAGGATAACTCAAACAGACAGCAATTTTTGTTTTCATTTCTTTGCTGACGGCTTTTTTCCTGGCGTATAAATATTAGTTCTGACTGCCTGACTGTATACACGTTACAGGGATAACACAAAGTTGAAAATACGTCAGGCTACTTGCGTACCTTCTCACGCAGTGTTGACGGCCCCAAATTGATGCGTATACAGCTTAAACCCCAAAATGAAATGGATAAATTACAAAGGATACGAAGCTGCAAAAAGATACCCACACGCGTTTCTCAGAAAAAGTGATTCGCAGTTGAAAAAAAAACGTTTGTCCTGGTCCGGCGTTCAAAACCGGGAACACCGCATTTCCGGGGCGGTCGCTCTACCATACGATACAGATCGTAGCGTGGGAGCGAATTATTCGACAAATCGAAGCGCATGGGCACTAAAAGTGGCAAATAAGTTCTGCGGAAGCCCGCAAGGTAGAGGAAGTTTCGCGAAAGAGGAGAAATTGTCATCCACCCGACTGCAGCGCACGAGGCTTACTACTCGTTACATTCCATGCGCTTCGCGTGGTGGCAGCGCACTGACGTTGTACGGAGTCCCCCTAGGAGTCATTTCTTTTCACTTCCTTATTTGTTCTCTTTCAACAACACTAGGCGGACAGCAACTGCATGGTGATATGCAACGGAAATGTGTCTGCGAACAACCGCAAAGCCGCAGATGGAACGAAGTGCCAGATTTCTGAAGTGAGTACACGTCGTTTTTTTTTTTTTTCATCACTGCTCCACAGCCGCAGCATGCAAAGTGAAGGGAGCACATCGTCGTGCCCCAAACCTGCTGTGTCAAAACGTGGGTGAGAATCTCGTTTTCTTCGCGTGCCATCACATCATACGGTCATGAGTGATCACATTTATCGTCCCTATTAAAGGCAACGTTTCTAATTGTAAAAGCGTAGTGGGCTCTATTTACTTCTATACGCCATGACAACGCACACAGAAAAAAAATCGGTATGCGATGCGCGTAAGGACCCGTCGTCATAAAGCTAGAACGGTTCGCTGTTGACAAAACGTGACAGCTAATGTATTTACACTGGCAAAGGAGAACCGCCAACGAGGAGGAGTTCTCCTTAAAAGAAGGCTTTGTCATTTTGAAGCTGTAGCTGTGCACTTGTATCTTGCGTAATTGGTGCCGCCCAAGACTGACCGTCAACGCTGCGATTACCTCCTTATTAATTAAGCCAATCGCTGTCATACGTGGTGCACGCCCTAATTCCGTCCAATGAGGCAAACGAAGTATCGTGAATACGGCTTCGAGGTTTTATTCACAAAGCTTTTGTTCGTGAGTGCTCTTTGCTATTGGCCTTCGCTGATATGTCCAACGTCGCGATTGGCTGGCAGCTAATGTTACGAACAGTTATAAGAACAGTGCCCGTATTCCATAAAAGCTCTTATGCTAGAATTGTTCGTGAGGTAAAATTCTATCCTATCTTGAAACTGGACATTTTAGTAGCGAATTCGACTGACCAATGACAAAGAGCGCTTACAAATGAAATGATACGAAGATTCGGCCCCATATTTCTCAATATGGACCCTGGGACCGAATTCACAGAGCTTTTGTTTCGTCGGTGCTCTTTGCCATTGGCCGGTCACCTTTGCTAGCACTATGTCCAGCGCCGATTGGCTGTAATTTTTTTTTCTTATTAGGAGTTCTAGCGCAAGAGCTTTTTTGTGAATGCGAACCTTGATTCATAAGGCTGAGCCCACGAGCTCGCAGTTCGTAAGAACTATTTCTCATTGGCCTGTCGCCTTTGTTAATAATGCCTCCGCTATAGGCCAGAGTCTGTCCTTGAAGAACGTGCTAGCATAATAACTGCGTTGTTCATGGTTCTGCAGACTCGAATTCACTTTGAAACAAGTACCAAGGTATATGTAAACTGGCAGTGAAGCTTCCATAGAAGCCCACATGTCAAGTAAATGTCGGCTCGTTGCAACCATCGCCTCCTACGCATCCGGGGGACAAATAACAGCATGCTGTTAGAATTCTTCACAAGAAAAAAATGACAGCCAATCGACGCTGGACATAGTGTTAGCGAAGGTGACCGGCCAATGGCAAAGAGCAGCTACGAAAAGCTTCGTGAATTAGGGCCCAGGGTCCATATTCACAAAACTGAGGCCGAATCTACGTATCTTTTTGTTTGTAAGCGCTCTTTGTCATTGGTCAGTCGAATTCGCTACTAAAATGTCCAAGCAAAAAAACAAGAAAATAAAAAGTGACGTCAGAACCGATAATTGCAGCGAGGTCAAAATCTTATGCTGCTTGGCGCGATGTTTGAATTTCTTTAGCGTCCGGCATGTCGACCGCAACGCCACTAGTTATTTTTCTTTTGAGGGGAGATTGCGACTCGCTTCAGCTGAAGCACCAGCGTGTCATTAAACTATAGGAAAGGAGTATGTCTTAATGTGAACATAATTAGGCTGTTATTGACGACAAATTACTCCAGTAGGTTCCTTAAGAAGCTGAGCGAATATGATGGAAATAAATGACAGTGCCACAGAGGTTTCAAAAGCAACGTCACTTTCATTCTTCTAAGATAATGCAACCGATACAATTTACCAAAGAAAACATGTTTCAATGGATGAAAAGTACTATGGCCAGCACACAGTCGTAATATATAGTAACATACGCGAAACCTTTTCACAGAATCATTCGCGATTCTATGCCACAACATGTACACAGATCCAGCCGTTATCAGACAACATTGCCCCACATTATCATTTAGAAAACATTCGACTTGCTAATTGTGCAGCCCGCGGGACATGCAGAGCCTTTGTTACGGAGAGTGAATGAACACAGGGCGACGTTTCTTCGGGGAGCGTTCCGAATTGATCGTCACGACGAGACATAGCGCGTCGGATGCCGCCCGGCGTGGACTTGCACGATAAAAAAAAAATGGCACTCACACCTTTCGCCAATGAACGCCGTGCGCTAGGCCAGGCAAAATTTGAACTGCAGCGCACGCCAGACCCACTTGAACCACCGTGTTCAAGTGAGCAACGCCATCCAGTAAAACATAACAGCTGGTTTGCACAGTCTTGCCAAGTCTTTCGCCAGAATCACTGGTGGGTAGGGGTCAGAAAAAACGAACTAATAAATTGTGAAATGGAAAAGAAATTTACATTTATTGTTTTAGTAGATCAAAGCTATTTGAAACGGAATAGTTACTCGTATGACAGTATTTTGAGTTAAAATTTTCGAATATTTCTTTTCACATAGGTTTCCTAGTTTCAGTGTTTGTCCACCCCTCACCTAGTCGCGCTTCAATCGTGTACCACTAAATGATGTCTCTGGCGAAACGTTTTGGCACGCTTTTGGTCCTAAGATTCCTGACCTATATACATGGACCTCGCAGGTAGCGCATGGACAGACACGGGCGAATCTTGATCACGGACGCATAAGCGTATGCGACCGGCAAGTCATGAACAGTTCTTAGAACTAGGATTGCAGTTTTAACCTCAGCAACAATCCTTCTAAACAATTAGAAGAGCAGATAACCGAGCAAGCTTGTTTAGAATAAGGGTCGGGGGCAGCTATACACACAGCGCTGACAAAGTTAGCGTCGCGGCACGCACTGTACAGAACCCGCTTGTCTGTTGAAAAAGGCGCGAGGTTGCGTGTTCGACTCGAGATCGTGAGACGGATCAGATGCGGAAACGCTCGAGTGCCACGATTAGGATTCAGGCTAAAAAAGATTCGTCGTGGTGGCTCAGCGGCTATGGCGTCATGCTGCCGAGCACGAGGTCGCGGGTTCGATTGTCGACCAGGGCGGCCTCATTTCTATGGCAGCGAAATGCACATTCGTCGCATGTTAAACAACCCCGTATAAGTGTTAGGAAGGGTACAGGCAGCGATCATACGTTAGTGAGGTGAAGGATTGCTCTCAATTTGAAGACGTAACGAGCGAAATAAGTCTAGAGGAAACAGGCCCACCTGAAAGCGGTCAGAGGAAAAGAAGAGCCTGCATGTATTTAGACAGCGCTTTTACGCTGGAATAGTTGGTAAGGCAGAATGTTAAACAATTCTGTAGCTAGACATATCATTAGCGAAGGCGGCGGGCCAGTGACAAAGAGCACTTATGAACTGAAAGGTTTCGTGAATTCGGCCCTCGATGAGCACAGGCTAGTGCTCGCGAACAAATAAGCGGCTCGATGAAAATGAAGCTAACAGAGATGACGAATTAGATCGTATGGACTAATTTCTGAGGCCGCTAGTGAAGTTGGAGGTAAGACACCAAGACAATACATATAAGTAAGCTCGACCACGTAACGAAAGACCTAATAAAAAATTACAAAGGACGAAAGTATCTAACTCAAAAGATCAGGTGAAATTGGCTGAACTGTAAAGGCTGATAAAAAGAAATCGTAACTACTCTGATTTCAGAAGCAGCAGTTAAAGTGAGAGGAAAGGCGCTAAGGCAACAAATAGGCAGGCTCCAGCTCCCATGTAACAAAGGACTTAATAAAGAAACGACAAAGCATGCAAGTGTCTCTAACTGAAGAGATCTGATAGAATTCCTTGAACTGTCAAAGCTGATAAATGATATTCGAAATATAACGTTTAAAAAATTGGGAAGCAGTAAAAAGTCCCTTCATGAAATCAGTAGGAATGAAACATGAAAAAGCAAGACGTATGCAGTGAAAAATAAGCAGAGTAATGCTATTAGCCATTTCGATTATGTAGTAAAGACAGCAGAAGAATTCTATACTCAATAGTACAGTACCCTAAGCAGCCGCATAACCTTGAGTGGAAGTAACGAACAGGAATACAGAAGTTCCATGCGTATCTAGAAATGAAGTTAGAAGGGCTTTGAAAGATATGCGTGGGGAAAAGCGGCAGGAGAAGATGGAGTAACAGTCGACTTAATCAAAGATGTAGAGGATATTATACTCGAGAAGCTTGCGGCCCTTTATTCGCAATACATCAAGACCTCAATTGTACCAGAGAGCTGGAAGAATGCCAACGTCATGCAAATCCATAAGAAGGCAGACGTTAATGAATTGAAGCATTATAGGCCCATTAGCTTCATTTTAGTAACATGCAAAATATTCATCAAGGTAATTTCCAATAGAATCAGAACATTAATTTCCGTCAAACCAGAAGACAGGATGGCTTCAGGAAGGGATATTCTACAATGTATCTCATCTTTATCATCAATCAGGTAATTGAGAAATCTGCGGAGTACAATCAACCTATTACGAAAATGCATTTGATTCAGAAGAGATACCTGAATTCATGGAGGCATAGCATAGTCAGGGAATACAGAAATTATACGTGAATATCTTGGAAAAGATTAATGAAGGCTCCACAGCTACCTTTATTCTCCACGAGAAGACCAGGAAAACATACCGACCTAGGAAGGGGTCAGGTAATGAGACACAATCTCTCCAATGGTATTTGATGCACGCTTAGAAGTATTCAAGCTGTTATACTGGGAAGGATTAGGAGTGAAGATCGACGGCTAATATCTGGGCAACCTGTGGTCTGCAGATAAAATTATCCTGTTCAGTAACACTGGAGATAATTTGCAACAATTTATTGGTGACGTTAGCCGAGAAAGAGTAACAGTAGGGTTGAATATTAATATGAGCAAGGCAAGAGTAATGTGCAATAACCTGGAAATTTATCGAAGAATATAAATGGGTTAGAACGCATACGGCAGACATTGCTAAATCGTGAGCGGCAGTAAGCTTACCGCTGTCATTGAAAAAAAAAGTGCGCAATCACTCCATTCTACTGGTACTAACATGTGGGGCAGAAACTTCGAGGTTCACAAAGAAGCTTGAGATAAATTTAAGAACTGCGCAACGAGCGATGGCATGAAAAATGTTAGGCGTAACGTTAAGAGACAAGAAGATGGCGGAGTGGACTTGTGAGCAAGATGGAGTATTCGATATTCTAGTGGAGTTTAGGAGGAAAAAAATTCAGCTGGGCAGACCGCATGTAATGCGCAAGGCAAATAACCGGTAGTTTATTATAGTTACCGAATGGGTGCCCAGACAAGGGAAGCGCAGTCGAGAACGGCAGAGTAATAGGTGCTGTGATGAAATTTTCAAATTGGCAGGTTTAAGGTTTGGTTAAAGGTTGTTCATTATTTAGTTTTCTAAGGTTTGGTTATAGCGTGTTCATTATTTTGTTTTTCAATTATTTAGCTTACAAACGTGCCAATAAATGCAGCGATGACACTGCAAGAGGTTTGTCGATTACGTTTTTTAAATCAAAAGTAGGATCGCAAACATGGTAGTCCCTACGCCAAAACTTATTCTCGATATATGAGTAAATATAACTCGTAACTTGACAAATAAGACAAATAAGTTTTTTTTTTTTTTTTGCTGTGGGCCAAGTGGAACATGATAAAATTGCCACGTGTAGACTGCTCATAAATTCGAATGCGACTCAATCCAAAGGCTGTGCCGATCTTATGAGGGCGGCTAATGAACGTCTTTACCAGTCGCACGTGACAAAGTTACGGACAATTGAAAATTACGGCTCTAACTAAATCGGCGGACAAAATAGCTCTCCCCGCTGAACTCGCTCACTGCATGCCCGACACAGACAGTGACATTTACAAATGTAACTATCTTCTGCATTCACAGGAAGACAATCGTGGGACCAAAACGGAGCCACACACAGGGACATCTTACGGGACCTGCCAGAACAACAGTTGTACGCAGCTTGGTGCCAACGGAACCTCAAGTTCGAGCAACAAAACGGGCCCCAGGGTCAATGCCACGGCCAGTGCAGGAAACGCATCCTCTGTTACCCCCAGAAGCTCAAATCTGACTAAAGAAAAGGTCTCCAGTACCAACTCTACGACCACTTCTAATAAAAACGAGTCAACTGCAGCTGCCACCAAGGTCACCGGGACAGCCACGAGCGCCGGCAATGCCACGGCGACACCGTCGACCACCGCTGCCCCGCATAGTACGGGGGGCGCATCAGACGCCATCGCCACCAGCCCGGCCGCCAACGGCTCGAGCCGATCGCGACTCGTCAGCGCCGCCAGTGGCGACGTCCTTGGCGTCGCACTCGCCGTCGGCGCGCTCTTCTTGCGGGCCCCGTAGAAACCAAGCGCGCACGTGGTGCCCTCGGCGACGTGACGTCGTGTGTAGGTGACGGCGCACTTGAAATCAGCGCTCTGCAGGAGTCCGCACATGAACTTTTTTTTTATTCCTTAGCATTATAGGAGTGTAAAAGTGGAAAGAAAGTGTGTGTGTGTGTGTATGAAGTGTGGGAAGCCAGCCAAGTGGTGGAGGTAAAGAGGGGATGGGAGAGCTTATAAGTGTATATTGACTTGCTGCGCCCCTCGAAGAGACAGCACGAGTGTTGCGGAGCTCCTAAACAACTCTTTGCAATGTGTGGTGAACGCGATGCCATTCATGGATCCGGGACCTCAAAGAGGTGCGACGTAATGCTAAAGCACTTCTCTCGCGTTTACCTCTAAATAGAGAGACTTTTTTTTTGCTGTTACGCAAACCCGAAATTCCGCACCACTGCCCCGCCTCCCCCGCTCTCCTTGAGACTCTCTAAGCTTTGACTGTTATGCGAAAACCACGCCACCTAACGCGTACAGCGTGAAATCATTGCGGATATTTAAATTTGCATAAATTCGCCACGACACGTGATCGCGGCCGCTGTGCAATAAATTTGTCCGAAGTGAGGTCCACGGCAGCGTATTTTTATACCGTGCCCGAGTGTCACGCTGTTCTCGCGCGCCGCCATCAAGCTGGTCCGGCGCCCATTCTTCGACGTTAGTGATATAAATGTAGGGCTAAGCCTGATCTTGACAGGCGGTGAAAAAAAAAAAGCCACATGCTCTGAGTTTGTATTTTGAGAACACGCAGGCCTTCAAATTTGTTCTCACTTCTGTAAAAAATTAGAAGCAAAGGAATGTTGACAACAAATCGATCCGAGTAGCAACCAGAGCACTGAAGGGGTAAAATCAGCCTCCAGAATAGAATAGCGTCCGCCACCTTCAGTTCAGGCCTTGCAAGAGTGGAGTATCAGAAAGGCTGGCTCTGACCAAGGCACTTGTTTTCTACGCACCCCCTTCAGAATCTCGGGCAATAAGAATTGCCTAAGCGTTTAAAGTCGGCTAAGCACTTAAGGGCTTCAGTACTATATAGCGGAGATGGGGAAAGAAACGTGCGCGGAAACAAGTCTCCGTCAGCATTATCCTCATGCCGTCGAGTAGTTATCGGGTGAACTTTCAGTTTTCACAGAGACAGGAACCTCACGACGTAAGAGATCGATTTTCTGTGACAACATTGATGGTGTCGTGTATACGCTAAGTCCCGCGAGTATTGGTGCGAATATGGCTGAATGGGAACATTCAGCAATGCAGCTTATCTTCCTTGAAAAAACTTTCCTCGTCGCTCGTGCAAAGTCATCAAGGCAAGGCATTTATAGAACGAGGCATCTTTGAGTTTGAAGACTGACGTGAGCAAGGCACCGATGTCATAAAAAGGTGACACACCGTTCCGTCAAGATTTATGTTGTTCTTCCGCCGCTATTGGTAGGTTCAGGGTACAGCAGTTTGCAGAAACATCATCGTGTCGAGAAGTCATCGAAAACAAAGAATATTCATTGTTGTTGCTTGTTCTTTTCTCTTACAATGTGCCAGTCTCACCAGCCTTCAAGTGTACATTTTTCCATTGCCTGCTATTTCAGTGAAGAACGGCGTCATTAGCGTTAGTGATCGTCAACTGGACATGCTTGGCGCTGCACCCATTGGCACAGAGCTTCTGGCCGGCGTTTTGTGAAGCGCGCGTCCAGCCGGAGAAACGTGTTTCATTCTTGTCGGTGTAAATGAGCACGATATGTTGTAATGTTTTCTTATTTATATGCTACCTGTGCCATGTGCCTGTCAATAAAGTGTGAGCAAAACTTTTTTCAAGTGTCATTGCGTTCCCGCGAAAGCTAATTTCGCAATATTATGAAAAACACGTTTAAACTTGAAACAGCACGCCTACATGAAGGACGGCAAGGACACGTGCATACAAGAGGTCTGGTCCCTCTCGCTGTGCATACGCTCCCGTTATAAGAGCGTTGCAGGAGCCAGTTTTCTTGCTCAAAACACATGACCTCTGCGGCGAGACTGCGCTGATCAGCTCTGACTTGGGCCCCTTTGCGCATAGAGTTTCCTACAAAATTACTAGAGGGAACTCTGGCGCTAGTGTCTACGTGAGCTACAATGGAAGCGGTTGTCCCAGCATGGGAATTATGGGAAGTACATGGATTTGCCTAAACTTCGTCCTTTTTGGCTTCAAACGGCTTTGTGACTTAGTAAACTCGTCATTTTCAACAGTTTATTGCGTAATAAATAATTAAATAAACATCATTAAAATTGCCCGACGGCAGGATTCGAACACAGGGACTCTAGTACAGAAGCCTGATATTGAAATCATTAAGCCACGGATGCATGTATCGACAAGCGAATGAAACGCACTTATGAATTTATCGCGGGCATGCCATTGCTTTGAGACGCTTGGTGCGTTTCGATTTGGGCACATAGACAAGCTCAATCATTGCAATTAATAGCAATTGTGCGCGCTCCCCGGCGTCTTCTACACTTCGAAGAATATAGATTGCGCTGAAATATACGACAATAAGATTTATATAGCGTAATATACAAAGCCACAAGAACGTTTGAATCCACAAGCACGAAGATCAGACAAATCCATGTACTTCCCATCATTCCCATGGTAGGACAACGACTGCAGCGCCAGAGTTCCCTCTAGTAATTTTGTAGGAAACTCTATGCCTTTGCGTGCTGCCCGCACACCGTGGCCACGAGAGAGGGGGGGGGGGGGCAGAGACAGGCCCTCTAATAAACGGGTGAAACACGACTGCGCGTACTTATTAGTGCATCCTATATCGCGCTCTTCTGTCCTAGATGCAAAAGGTCATTTTTAGACTCCCTGATAAGAGGCGCACCACACTTTGCCCCAACGTTTCCGAAGCCTCGAGGTCATCCATGTGAATAAATATGTTTCACCACCATCCCCACAGCGGTAGCAGCAGGCAGAAAGCAGCCCTCGCTCCACTGCCGGGTGATAGGCGACGAAGTGTTCTCCGTCCCTCAGAAGCACGTACGTACATATATTCGGCGCATATACATGTTCTTCGGCACGTATATATACGGAGTGTTTCAGTGAACACTTTCAAAAATTTTTAAAGGTCTGTAGCAGATAGCACAATTCTAGTTCATGAGCTGGTCTACTCGAAAAGGCGGACATTACTTGCACGAAAAGAATTGAAATGCATAATTGACTCGTTAAGATGAATTCACTAATTAAGTTTTTAACTGATTATTCTATGGCCCATATTGCAATTTGTAAATTCTAGCGGTGGAGTTCGCAAGGCGGATCCACTTGGAACGAAATCTCAGGATGACACCAGTTTCGAGATATTAATCCCAAGGCTTTGCGGAGAAATGCATTGCGTTCCAGCTACTTTCTCAAGAAAACGTCGTTTTATGCATTCAAGCACAAAAGTAACTGGAACGCCAATGAGAGAAAGAAATGGAGCTGGGCAGACCGCATGTAATGCGCAAGGCAGGTAACCGGTAGTCTACTATAGTTACCGAGCGAGTGCCCAGAGAAAGGAAGCGCAGTCGAGAACGGCACAGAAATACGTGGTGCGACGAAATTTTCAAATTGGCAAGTTTAATGTACTGTTATAGCTTGTTCATTATTTCGTTTTTTTTAAGGTTTGTTTTAAGGTTCGTAAGTAAGTTCGCAAGGCAAATCCACTTGGAACGAATTCTCAGGATGACACCAGTTTCGAGATAATAATTACTGAACTTTGTGGAAAAATGCATTGGCGTTCCAGTTACTTTCGTACTTCAAGGCATAAAACGATGTTTATGTAAGTAACTGGAAAAATGCATTGGCGTTCCAGTTACTTTCGTACTTCAAGGCATAAAACGATGTTTAAGTAACTGGAACGCCAATGTATGTCTCCGCAAAGTTTGGGAATTAATATCTCTAACTCATCCTGAGAATTCGTTCCAAGTGGATCCGCCTTGCGAACTCCGAAGCTAGAATTTGTAAATTGTAATATGGGCCATAAGTTAATTAGTTTAATAGTTAATTAGTGCAGTTGCTTCAATTAATCGATTATGCATTTCAATATTTTTGTGCGAATAGTGTCCGAAGCTTCGAGTAGACCACCTCATCAACAAGAATTGGGCTATCTACCACAGGGAATAATCTTTAAGAATTTTTTAAGTGTTCGATGAAACACCTTGTATGCATACTGCTAGAAAAAGAAAGCTCTCCCAAGAGTCGTCCAGGAATTAAGCGTGATAAACTAGGCACATGTCCACAAATATCTTTACGCCATAATAATTCGTAAGAGAAAATTAATCCAAATCCTGAAGCTGCACACGTCATTTGCGAAGACGACCAGCCAATGGCAGAGAAGACATACGAACGAAAAGATTTGTGAATACGGGCCCTGACCTTTTGTTTTCCGGCCCATATTACGAAGCAATGAACCCTGCATACCTACTACGTTAGGCAATGAAAAACTTAAGGTAAGCACAATGACATGTCGCCATGTCACCCTATAGAAAACCTTCCATTCTCAAAGCCCTGATGCTCTACGTACTCGCATTTTGGTCGTATCATATTCTGATACGTCTGAACGAGGTGGTCTAGGAAATAGAAGACAGTGTTTCCACCAGTCCTGTGCTCTTACATTTTCCAGCTTAGAGATCCGTCATCTGAACAGGAGAGCACTAAATTGTATTGCGTAAATCACTTGATAGAAAACGTTTCGCCAACACATAAAAGACGTATTCTAAAGTGTTGCATTCTTTCTTGACCCGCCGTGGTTGTTCAGGGGTCACAGCGTACTTACGCTGATCACGAGGTATCGGGCTCGATTTCAAACACCAGCGGTAGTATTTCAACGAGGTAGGGATGCAAGAACACTCACATACTCAGATCCATATGGACACTGAAGAAATCGGGCTGGTCAAAATTAACACGGAGCCCTCATGGCCAGTATCACATGGTCCCCGTGTTGCTTGCAGAATCGAAGCCATATATTCTTTTTTTTTTCAGTTGTGTGCTTAGAACAAACCGCTTCCAAGCTATACCTATTGTTTTTGTGCTGCCATGATGTCTTCACCCAAAATAAAACGAATGCAAACTACATGAAACAGAGAATATTGAAATATATTACTCCCTCTGGCTCAAGTAACTGGGACGACAGCGCGATCGCGTCGTCCTGCCTACGCGACACACAGCGTCGGCATTCAAAGCAAATGCCCTTCCACGCGCGCGAACCTCCAAGTTCTCACTTGCACAATCAGCAAGAGCTCACTGCTGATTACAGCATCCCAGTTCATGCTTTCCATATAGAATAGCATTTCCAAAAAATCCACACACACATGTTTCTACCACCGTAATGCTAACGCTACTTTTCACCCACTAGAGGTGCAGAAAGAAGGTACTATTACGTTGCAGCCGGATAGAATAAGGTAGGCTCGTCGAAAGTATTCGAGAGCTGCGCAGAACGCATTCAGTGGCCCGCGCGATTCGAGTCCGTCAAGTCCCGCCGTTCTGACTGTCCGAGCACGCGTGCTGGGGTCTTGCCGTCATGGCGCTTCGCTGCGGGCAGTCGAACGCCTCGGCGAAGCCCGCGTCTCCGGCGAGCGGCTCGTTGCAGAGCGCCACCAGCTGATCCGAGGGGTCCCCGTCGCACAGCAGCAGGCAGCCAACGGCGAACAGCAGCGCCCGCTCGGAGAGGTGCTCGAGGCCCGCGAGCCTCTGCTCGACTCGCGAACCGCGAGCGTCGGCGAGAGCGCGTAGCTGCAGCTCGCGCACCAGGCGTATCCGGTGCAGCCAGCCCTTGCTCGCCCAAGTGCTGCGGCAACCGGCTTCTGACGGCACGGCACTGGCCAGCTCGTCGGCCGAGAACCGAGTGAGCAGGGCCCAGGCAAACTGTGCGCCGAGGGTGCCGTATCTGCACGGGAGAGGGTCGTCGATCGTTTCGCGCGCGCCTTAGAAGCAGTAAGGCCTGTGACGCCAACGAACTTCCAGTACCGTGTCCTGTCCGGCCACTATGCAGAAAAATAAAGTGTGTTTTCAAGTGGGTTCTACGTAAGACACACCCCTTTCTGCGTTTGCAAATAACAGAAACCAGTATCATGCCTCAAGCAGTGAAGATCTTTATAATTTCTTATGTGATATACGGCGAAATTGATTCGAGAACTTGTAATTAGCCCCAGAGTAAAACTGGTAAAAGTCTGCGGGCTTCTGTTATACCACTCTACTGAGGCTCGCCACAGTCTATCTTGCTTTCTGCTAATTCGATGAGGAAAACCGCAAGCTCACCAGGATCTCTGCTTGTAAACAGCGAAATGTTCCGCACATACCCGTATGTATGTGTGACGGCTGAAGAGCGTGATGGAGTGCGCAGTTGCACAACGGCCACAGAGATTGACGGCGAAGAGGCATGCGTGCTTTAGAATAAAAGTACGACGTCTCAACCACGGCACGCATTTTGCTGCCGACATCGCATATATAGGATGTCCAAGCTGACGTTAGCCAACCTGTTCATGGAAGAAAGAAACTGAGAAGAGGCGATGCACGACACGATTCTAGGATCTACGGTGTTCGGTCACTGTACCTCTGACGACCGAACACCGTAGGTCTTATAATCCTATCTTGCATCATGATTCTTTTATATTTTAGAGCGCAGCAATTACGCGCCCGTTTCTGCGGCGAGCGTCGGCGTTCCCGGCGTAACCGAGCGGACGAGCAGAGAAAGATGAGCGCGAACGCGGCGCGCAGCAGGGGACGAAAAAAGCGGCGAGAGAGAAGAGGTGCGAGGAGGAAAGCGGAGAAGAGGGCGCAGCGGAACTATGAGGCGGAAAGCGGAGGAGGGAATGGCGAAATTGCGAGAAGCGCAGTGCCGAACACGAAGGATTTTGCGGCGATGGCTGCTAGATGGCGCCAGAGTAGCGCGCGCCGAAAGCAGGCATTGCGCGGGGTGTCCCTCAAGGCAGATGAGGATACGGATGAGAATGGAGAGGACATCGAATCAACCGGCACACAATGTGATGTCGATATTAGGCTGCAAAAAATGGAGGCTTTCCAGGAAGAGCTTGTTAAACAGGTACAAGAGCTCAAAAATGAGCTAAACAGGGAGCGTGATGCACGAAAGGTAGTTGAAAAGAGACTTGACGCAGCCGAGGAAAAGCTGAATAGGGCCAACATTGTGAACGATAATGTGTGTGACAATGGAACGCAGACCCCCGACGCGACAGGAGAGGGAGTGTCAGCAAAGTACGTGAAATGCGTGCAGCGTGAAGAAGAGTTAGCTGGAAAGAGCGGCACCTACCTTGAGGCCCCCACGCGGAGAAAGCAGGAGCCCAGGGGACTATGCCCCTTGTCCAGTCCGAATCACGCGGAAAAGGACAAAGGGAAGCAGGGAGAGGTAGGAGAAAGTGAAAGGGTGATTATCGCCGGCGACTGAAACCTGGCTAGGTGCTCAAAAGCAATTGTGGAGAGCGTGAAAGGCGATAAAAGAATGGCGGTAGGGACATTCCCAGGGCGGACACTGGGTTCTGTCATGGAGCGAGCAAAAGAAAAGCTCGCGGAAAATGCCCACCTGCGCAACCTTGTAATAGTAGCAAGTGGGCTAAATGACGTCCTAAACAGCTAGGAAAGGGACAGCTAGCCCAGCGCTTGGCGAAGGGGGTGGACGACTTGCGCGAGCTATCCCCTAGGTGCAGATCGTGTGTGCACGGTGCCGGAGGTGCCTGTACGTGATAGTCATGTACAAAGAGCCGTAGTGGCTGCTAATGACGCAATATGGGAAATGAGCCGAGAGAAAGGCTTCGAGGTTGTCGATTTAAACAGGGAAGTGAGAAGGTGTGGTGGTTTTAAACGAGACGGTCTCAACTTCAATTACAGGCTAGCACGAGAAGTGGGCTAGCGACTTGGTGGTCGCGCTGTTGCTTATTTAGGGAGCCCGCGGGCACTCAGGAGGCCAGAGTAGATAGTAATGAAGGAGGTCCCCTAGGGGAACCTCAAAAGAGTATCGCCGTCGATAACAGAAAAAGAAGGAAAGCAAGAACGAGAGCTCGACATGCAATAGGTTACATAAACATGCAGGGCGGCAGAAGAAAGGAAAAGTGGATAGAGATTGAGGAGCAGTTAAATAGAGAACAAATAGGGGTGTATGCGGTTACAGAAAGGCACCTTAGAGACTCAGAAGAGCCGCCAATTATTAAGAATTATGTTTGGGGAAGGTGCAACAGAACTAAGTCGCAAAGAAAGGAAGGGGGAGTCGGAATGCTCATCCATCAGGGAGCCAAAGGAAAAAGAGTACATACAGAATGTCAGGAGCACCTTTGGTTATCAGGTACAATTAGCGGGAAGAAAACTTGGCTGGGCGTTACGTATTTGTTGACCGGAAATAATTGCGCAGAGAAGAATAAAGAGTTAGTGGAATACATAAGCACTGATATTAAGGGCTTCAGGAATTGTGCTGAAATTGTCCTATTATGTGACATGAATGCCCACATACAGGATTTAGATGGCTATACCGACAACAACGGGAAGTCAATGCTAGAGTTTGTGAGCAACATAACCTCGTTATCGTGAATACAGGGCCTAAGTGTGAAGGGCAGACCACGTAGGAAGTGGGAAACCGGCAATCGACCATCGATTACTGTCTGACGGCCGAAGGAATTCATGATAAGTTGAGAGAAATTGTCATTGATGAGGAAGGGTATAGCAGCATAGGGAGTGACTACAAACACATCATTTTGAAAATGGGATATGTAGTTGGGAAAGAGAGCAAGGAGCGCAAAATGGCCAGTCCAAATTTGAACGCTGAACTAATACCTAATATAGTCACTAGAGTTGAGGAAGAACTTGGCAAATGGCCAAGTAAAGTGGGGGAATATGGTGAACTTCTAAGTGTAATAACGACAGAAATACGGAAAGAGAAACAACATGTTCGCTGGAAGGGAAAAAAAAAAGAAACCGAAAAGCTGGTGGAACAGGGAGATACGAGAAGCGATCGCCGAACGACAGAAAGCATATCGAGAGCACAGGCAGGCAAAGAAGGCGCAATTGCCGCAGGATGAAGTAACGAGTAAATGGAAAATATACCTGGAGAAAAAGTCTATAATTCAAACACTGGTACAAGCAAAATTAAAAGGTGAAAGCAAGCGTTGGTTGTCAGAAATACGTGAGAGAAAGAAGGCCGCACCTAGAATATTTTGGAACCACATAAAATTATTAGGCAGTGTTGCGTTTCGCCTGCGACACGTGGTTTTGCCGGCGCGACGGCGGCGGGGCGGCGGACATTTTGGCCCGATCGTCGTCACCGCAACACTCATCGCCAGGTGTTTCCAGGCGCGTCTGCGGCGATGCGACCGCCTAGGGATTTCGTTCCAGTCATTGTGCCCGAAACAGGCGATGCCAAAGCAGGGATCTCGTTCCAGTCATTGTGCCCGAAACAGGCGATGCCAAAGCAGGGACCATCTTCTCGTTACAGTCATTGTGTCCGACCGGCAGCGCCACGACAGTGTGCTGCGCAGCGCCACGACAGTGTGCTGCGCAGCGCCACGACCAGGTGCTACGAGATCGTGCGCAGCGCCACGACATGGTGCTACGGCATCGCTACGACAGTGTGCGTCACCATTAGCCCATTGTACATTCACGTGCTCGTCTTTTGAGGGGTTCCTTCTTGCCCTCAACTGCGAGAGTATAAAAACAGCTGCCCCCGGACGCCAGAGGGGGGCTCCGATTTCTTCTGCTGAGTGAAGTGCTCTCCCGTCTCTCTACTTCGGTCAAACCTGACCGCCAACTCTTTGCGATGTTAAAATAAACAAGTTGTTTCGTTGTTACCTGTCGACTCATGCTTTGCCGGGACCTTCGGATGCTTGCAGTTGTACCCCAGGCCGCCAGGCCAACGCTACCCTTGGGGCTTGCGACCCAGGTACAACCACGGGCGTCAGCGCCGAGTTCCCAACAGATCGTACCAGCAGTCGGATCCAAACATCTGGTTGGCAGCGGTGAGATCGCCTACGACTTCAAACAACGGTCTGCCAGCGGCGAGATCGCGACAACGGAGGCCAGCAGCAAAGAGATGCAGTTGACAGTATGCTGAGCAGCTCAACGACGATCCGGGAGCAGTGCAACGAGCCCTGTGTGACGACTGGTTGCCTGCAGCGGAACGACTGCGCGGAATTCCTGCCTGCGAGGTTTGGTGAGTGCGGGACTTTCTTCTTCTGAGCTTTGCCAGGCTTTTTGTTAGTGTCAGAAACAGAGCTGGTAATTGTGGTTGTCGTTGCTGCCGGGTTAGTTTGCGGCAAGACAATAGTAAGCAGTAGAGAAAGCAGCATTCAGAGCAGCCATGGATTTGAAGTCGTTGCGCAAACCGAAATTGTTGGAGCTTGCAAGAGAGTTGGGTCTGGATGTCTCAGACAAACTAAGAAAACCTGAACTGCTAAAGGCTATTCTTGAGTTAGAGGCTGAGGATGACGAGCTGTCGGAATGCCTTGAGACTATTGAAGAGAGGGAGACAGAAAAAGAAGAGCGTGAACGTAAAGAACAGAAAGAGCGAGAGCAACAAGAGAAAAAAGAAGAGCGCGAACACGCTTTGGAAATGAAGCGTCTCGAGGTAGAAATGGAACGCGCTCGTAATGGAAGTCAGGCACACGGTGCAGGAGAACGCGTATTGTTCAAAATGACGGACCTGATGCGGCCGTTTAAGCTTGGAGAGGACATTGGTTTGTTCCTGGTTAACTTTGAGCGAACGTGCGAGAAGCAGGGGTTCTCTCGGGAAACGTGGCCACAGCGCTTGCTCACTTTGTTACCCGGCGAGGCGGCCGACGTAGTCGCTCGCTTGGATAGAGAGGAAGCAGAGGATTTCGACAAAGTAAAATCGAGTCTGCTAAAAAAGTACCGGCTGTCTGCGGAAGCGTTCCGTCGGAAGTTTCGGGAAAATGAGAAAGGCAAAAGTGAGTCATATACAGAGTTTGCGTATAGGCTTATGTCGAACATGCAGGAGTGGCTCAAAGAAGAGAAAGCGTTTGGTGACCACGATAAAGTTCTGCAGTGTTTCGGGCTAGAACAGTTTTATAGTCGGTTACCGGAGAACGTGCGATACTGGGTCTTGGATAGGCCAGACGTGAGTACGGTGGCTAGAGCCGCTGAGCTAGCCGAGGAGTTTGTGACGCGTCGAGCTCGCGGAGCTAAGGACGGTCAAAAGGGTGAATTTGGCTCCAAGTCTGAGAGGCCAAGGTTCACGCCCATGAGATTTAAGGGGGACACGCGTAGTGAGGATGCGAGTGAAAGCAATCCGACCAAACGTAAAGAGACGGCAGCCGAAGCCGAACGCAGAAAGCGGTTCGAGATGAGGCGAGCGGGCGTTTGTTATACGTGCCAGAAGCCGGGTCACTTTTCGGCGCAGTGTCCGGAAACAACACCAAAAGTTGTGTTTTTTTCAATAGGCAGCACTGACGAGAACATGAAGCTTCTTGAGCCTTACATGCGAGACCTCCTCGTAAACGGGAAAGAGTGCCGAGTGCTTCGCGATTCCGCAGCTACGATGGATGTAGTTCACCCGTCTTACGTAGAACCCCATATGTTCACGGGCGAGTGCGCGTGGATCAAGCAAGCCGTGGAAGCTCATAGCGTGTGTCTGCCGGTAGCAAAAGTGCTTATTGAAGGACCTTTCGGAGCGCTTGAGACGGAGGCGGCAGTGTCATCTATGCTGCCACCCCAGTACCCGTACCTATTTTCAAACAGGTCCGATCACCTCCTGCGCGAGAAGGGGCTTTTGTTTGGTGAAGCTAGTGTTCAGGCCTTAACCAGATCGAAGGTTCGGGAGCTCGCTGCAAAGGCGGTAGTTGCGGGGCCGACGTTATCAACCAACGAAAAAGGGTCAGAGGCGCAGCAAGCTGATATTCAGAGCACGCCCGAACTGAATAAACTTGAGTCTGTAACGTTAAAGGCGCCAGATACTGGAGAGGAAAATCCCGATGCGGGAAAGTTAGAAGAGCTATCTACTGATTTGCTCATCGCGCCTACGTCAGACGGACTTGATAGGTTGCTAAAAGTCAGCCGGTCGGCTTTGATAGCCGAGCAAAAAAAGGATGGCAGCCTGGAAAACGTGCGCTGCAATGTCAAAGAAGGTATCGCCAGGAAAACTGCGCGTTTTGTGGAAAGAGGTGGAGTCCTGTACCGGAAGTATCTAGACCGAAGAGGAGTGGAGTTCGATCAGCTGGTCGTGCCTCAATGCTATCGTCAGGATCTGTTGCGCTTGTCACATGGGGGTTCGTGGTCCGGACACCTAGGAGTTAAGAAAACTAAGGACCGTCTCTTGCAAGAGTACTATTGGCCAGGGTGTTTTCGGGACGCAGACCATTTCGTGAGGACATGTGACACTTGTCAGCGGGTGGGCAAACCAGGGGACAAATCGAGGGCGCCGTTGAAATTGGTACCTATCATAACGGAGCCTTTTAGACGGCTCGTTATTGATACTGTGGGACCTCTGCCGGTAACAGCCACGGGGTACAGACACATTTTGACTGTGATCTGCCCAGCGACAAAGTTCCCTGAAGCAGTGCCGCTTAAAGAACTCAGCTCAGTTGAGATAGTTAATGCACTACTGTCCATATTTGCGCGAGTTGGTTTTCCTGCAGAAATTCAATCAGATCAGGGCACAGTGTTTACTAGCGCTTTGACGACAACTTTTCTCGAAAGGTGTGGGGTAAAGCTGCTACACAGCTCAGTGTACCACCCGCAGTCGAATTCCGTTGAGAAGCTCCACTCCGTCATGAAGCGCGTGTTGAGAGCCTTGTGTTTTGAACATCAAACTGACTGGGAGCTGTGTCTGCCTGGGGTGATGTTTGCTTTAAGGACCGCGCCGCATGCGGCTACGGGGTTTTCGCCAGCTGAACTGGTGTACGGTCGCTCGCTTCGATCTCCGCTTCGCATGCTTCGAGAATCATGGGAAGGTAGGGGCGACGACCCAGTCGTGGTGGAGTACGTGCTTAAGCTCCTCGAACGCTTAAGAAGGGCACAGGAGTTGTCAGGTGAAGCAATGACAAAGGCCCAGCAGAGGGCCAAGGTTTATTATGATCGGACAGCCAGGGCCCGTCGTTTTGAGGTTGGCGATGAGGTCATGATATTGCGCACATCGCTAAACAACAAACTAGACGTGCAGTGGGAGGGCCCAGCGCGAATTGTTCAGAAACTGTCGGACGTTAACTACGTGGTAAGTCTGCCAGGAAAGCGGAAAGCACAGCAAGTTTACCACTGTAATCTGCTCAAACCTTATAGACAACGGGAAGCAGTGGTGTGCATGATGATAAACGTTCCTGAAGAGCTTCCAGTCGAGCTTCCGGGACTAGGCTCAGTGACGAACAGGGAAGACACCGGTCAAGTCATTAGTGACCTTATCAGTAAAGCACCGCTGTCGCCTGAGCAGAAAACCGAACTACACCAGCTATTACAAGAGTTTCAAGGTCTGTTCTCTGAGAGGCCTGGTAGGACTTCTGTACTTACTCATGATATTGAACTTACCTCCACAGAGCCAGTACGATCCAAGGCGTATCGGGTGTCACCCCGCCAGAGCGATATTATGGAGGCTGAGGTAAAGAAAATGCTACAGCTCGGTGTTATTGAGGCAGGTGAGAGTGATTATACCTCCCCTTTGATTTTAGTTGAGGTACCGGGCAAGGAACCTCGTCCTTGCGTCGACTACCGCAGGCTTAATTCCATCACTAAGGATCAAATTTATCCGATCCCTAACATCGAGGAGCGCCTTGAGAAAGTTAGTAGCGCTCAGTTTATTTCCACCCTAGATCTTGTCAGGGGTTATTGGCAGGTTCCACTTACAGAAGAGGCTAGTAGGTATGCGGCGTTCATTTCACCAATGGGAACATTCCGTCCTAAAGTGTTGAGTTTTGGTTTGAAGAACGCGCCATACTGTTTTTCAAGTCTCATGGATAAAGTGTTGCGGGGACAGCAAGAATTCGCTTTACCGTATCTAGACGACGTAGCGATATTCTCCGCATCCTGGTCTGAGCATATGACACACTTGCGGGCAGTGCTAACCCGCCTGCGCGAAGCAGGCTTGACAGTCAAGGCTCCTAAGTGCCAGTTAGCACAGGCCGAGGTTGTCTACCTCGGTCACGTGATTGGTCAGGGTCGTCGCCGCCCCTCTGAAATAAAAGTGGCCGCTGTGCGAGACTTTCCGCAACCGCGCACAAAGACCGATATTCGGTCGTTCTTAGGTGTCGCCGGCTACTATCAGAGGTACATCCCTAGGTACTCTGATATCGCGGCTCCCCTGACGGATGCTCTAAGAAAGACAGAGCCTCAAACAGTCGTCTGGGACGAGACCAAGGAAAGAGCTTTTAGCGCCCTAAAGAGTGCCCTAACAAGCCAGCCTGTGCTACGATCGCCAGACTATACAAAAGGGTTCATTGTTCAGTGCGATGCTAGTGAGCGAGGCATGGGCGTTGTACTGTGCCAACGGGAAAATGGAGAAGTAGAACACCCCGTCCTGTATGCTAGTCGTAAGCTGACCAGTCGTGAGCAGGCGTATAGCGCCACCGAGAAAGAGTGTGCGTGTCTCGTGTGGGCCGTTCAGAAATTGTCATGCTATCTAGCCGGCTCGAGGTTTATCATTGAGACAGATCACTGCCCTCTCCAATGGCTGCAGACCATCTCTCCCAAAAATGGCCGCCTCCTGCGCTGGAGCCTCGCTTTACAACAATATTCCTTTGAGGTGCGTTACAAAAAGGGGAGTCTCAACGGTAACGCCGATGGCTTAAGTCGAAGCCCCTAACGTAGGAATCAGCCTCAAAATTGTTTGTTACTGATGTTTTTCTTCCTGAGGCAGGATTTTTTTTAACATATTGCTTTTGTTTAGTGTTTCAAAGTGATGATATGCTTTCTAGTGCAATTTTTCAATTTGTGGACGCGTTCTGAGTGATGCTAGACTACTGTAAGGAACTAGGCAGTGGTATAAAAAGGGGAAAGAGCCTGGCAGGGCTTAGTGAGGGTTGTGCCGTGCTTGCTGACTGAGCGGTTGAGTTTTCAGCGTAGTTCTAACGCTTGCCGGGAACGAGAAATGTGAACTCTCCCGAAGTCACTTTGCAGTGTCCCGTGCGAACCTGAACGAGAGAACGAGGCCTTCTCTGTGCGCTGCGCTCAAGAAACGTCAAGGGACGCCCGACTTCGGTTATGAGCATCATCGAGCGACATCCCTCCGGACAGCGGATGCAGTCCCCTGTCCATCGGGATCTCCTTTCCCCGGCGGGGCGGTCTGTTGCGTTTCGCCTGCGACACGTGGTTTTGCCGGCGCGACGGCGGCGGGGCGGCGGACATTTTGGCCCGATCGTCGTCACCGCAACACTCATCGCCAGGTGTTTCCAGGCGCGTCTGCGGCGATGCGACCGCCTAGGGATTTCGTTCCAGTCATTGTGCCCGAAACAGGCGATGCCAAAGCAGGGATCTCGTTCCAGTCATTGTGCCCGAAACAGGCGATGCCAAAGCAGGGACCATCTTCTCGTTACAGTCATTGTGTCCGACCGGCAGCGCCACGACAGTGTGCTGCGCAGCGCCACGACAGTGTGCTGCGCAGCGCCACGACCAGGTGCTACGAGATCGTGCGCAGCGCCACGACATGGTGCTACGGCATCGCTACGACAGTGTGCGTCACCATTAGCCCATTGTACATTCACGTGCTCGTCTTTTGAGGGGTTCCTTCTTGCCCTCAACTGCGAGAGTATAAAAACAGCTGCCCCCGGACGCCAGAGGGGGGCTCCGATTTCTTCTGCTGAGTGAAGTGCTCTCCCGTCTCTCTACTTCGGTCAAACCTGACCGCCAACTCTTTGCGATGTTAAAATAAACAAGTTGTTTCGTTGTTACCTGTCGACTCATGCTTTGCCGGGACCTTCGGATGCTTGCAGTTGTACCCCAGGCCGCCAGGCCAACGCTACCCTTGGGGCTTGCGACCCAGGTACAACCACGGGCGTCAGCGCCGAGTTCCCAACAGATCGTACCAGCAGTCCGATCCAAACAGCAGGAAGGCAACAATACAACAACATATCCTAGACGAAGATGAAAACAGACTGGAAGGAGAAGCGGCAATAAGTTATACCCGAAAAAAAAAACAGCCGAATCTTTCCAAGGCAATGACGAGGTTGTATTTGAAGAAAAAAAGAGCATGAAAGAGACCCAAGTGTAAAAGGAGCTTGTGCTGACAAATTTCAACTGGAAGAAAGCGGAAGAAAAAATTCCTAAGCGCACAGCCACAGGGCAAGACGACGTTCCCGTTAGGCTGATTAATGAACTAGGACCAAAAAGTAAGGAAGCTCTGGTGAAAGCAGTAGAAAAAACTTTAAAAGGTAGATGAATACCAGACAGTTGGCGACAAAGTAGAATGAATTTAATTTATAAAGGTAAGGGAGAGAAATATAGAATTCACTCGTACAGACCGTTGACCATTATATCGGTAATATACAGGCTAGCAATGCAGGCAATCAAATTATAGCTTCAAGCATGTTCAGAGAATAATGGCATTTTGGGAGAACTTCAGAATGGCTTCAGAATAGGCATATCACAAGAAGCCAACAAACACTGACACCAAGGACAACATAGGGGAAATTACTTGTACTTAAGTAAATGAAACAAAGAAACGATAAATTAATGGAAATTAAAGTGGATGAAAAAACAACTTGCCGCAGGTGGGAACCGAACCCACAACCTTCGCATTTCGCGTGCGATGCTCTACCAATTGAGCTACCTCGGCGCCGTTTTCCCATCCACTTTCTTTGGTATTTATGTGTCCTAGTAGAACCCTGGGAGTGTTAGCCAGCGCCACCACTCACAGACCTTGGCGGCGGACGTGGAACGTCCTTCTTGCCGCAGCTGGCTAACACCTTCACGTGACGTTGAGCCATAAAGCTGCGAGAACAAAATGATATTATCTCGGCAACCAGTCACAACTTAAGAAAACGAGGTCTCTGACCCCCCAATCATTTGTACAGGACCACATTACATACACTAGTTACAGCCCAAACAAGTTACGAAAAGAAAATATTGCTTCCGAGTTCTTCCTAACGTCTGTTCACACCATCATTCAAGCGGCAACTTCTAGTACGCTGAAGTATTATTTGTCATTTTCAATAGCGACGTCCAAAAGGCAGATGTGGGGCACCACACACTTCCTTGTCATGTTTTGGCGCTGACACAGGGTTGCCTGTGCACTTTTGAACGCCAGTGGTCCGCGAGTTCCGCGGCGCAGGTTTTGTATCGCCTCCCAGGTTTTGTATCGCCTCCCAGGTTTTGTATCGCCTCGAGAGATGGGCGGTTTTCTTCTAGCTGGGCAGTGCGCTCTGTCTCCCTGGTATCTTTCGCTGCCTGTCATGCCGCCTTCAGCCGGTTTTCTTCTTTTAGCTAGGCAGCGTCTGTATGGGACAGTGCACTGTATGGCGTGGTGCGGTGTGGTACAATGTGGTGTGGTAGGGTGTGCTGTTGCGAAAATGCGCTACACCCACTTTAAGATCGTGGCTAGTATCTTCTCCAACCAATCGGCTTTGCCGGTTGCCATTTCATGCTTACATCTGCTCTCAATTACGGAAGAGCCAGCAATTTTTTTACAAACGATTCCGTAAGATCGTTATGTGAGTACAAGCCACATTCTGGAGCAATGGCTATTCCGGTTTTTACTGACATAACAATTATATGGACACTCCAGGCGCATTTCTGCGGTCGTCGCCGTCCATGTAAAGTCCAAGGGAGATCCATCGTCGCCGCGCGCCGTATGCTGTAAGTGCGAGTGAAAGTGTGCGAGGGTGAATCGGCGATGGTGTCTCGATCTCGCGCGTGCAAGGGAGGAAAGTGGGGAGGAAGAGCGCCGTTCTCCGTCGCGCGCAAGGAACCGGGGTGGGGAGGGGGTGTTCTACTCTGGCGGCTGCTACGTATGGCGCGGAAGACGCGGATGAGCGCGTCTTCGCAGGCGCTACCTTGAAAGCGATCTGCGATGACTACAGAGTCTAAGTGAGCCGAGGGCTCATTAGCTTCGTATGCGCTGTGTTTTCGCCGCTTAGTTTGCGTTGAAGCGAAATGCAGCACAAAGGTCACTTTGCTCGCTGCCGCCGCACTTCCTCGCTCCAGCGTTTTAACAGCGAGTTTCCGCGGTCATCGAGTGAGATGAGTTCACGTTTGCTTGCGCGCGCGCGACATCATGTTTGTTAATTTAGATAGTAAGCAAATGTTTACAAGTTTACATCCGCTAAAAAACTATCCTTACTTCGTATAGCTGTCTGTCAATTTGCTATTGCAATCGATACTGCGCATTTCGGGCGAAACTGCGACTTTCTTTCCTTACATCGCCTTTTTATCTGCAAAAAGAATTTGTGGACAGCTAACTATACGAAATAAGGATAGTAGTTTTATCGGCCATATAAACTTGCAGACATAAGCATAGTGACTAAACTAAGAAGCACAGGGTCACGCGCAAGCAAGCAAACATGAACACATCTCACTCGATAACCGCGTAAAATCGCTGTCAGAACGCTGGAGTGAGGCAGCGTGGCAGCAACAGCGAACGAATTCACCTTCGCGCTGTCTCTCGCATCAATGCGAACAAAGCCGCGAAAAAAGAGCGTAAGGCGGACTGTGTGCCCATCGCAGATATCTTTCAAGATACAGCGGCCCGCTCCGCCTGGAGCGGAACACGCCCTCCCCCCTCCTAACCTCCACCCCCCCCCCTCAGCCTTGCGCGCGACGGAAGACGGCGAGCTTCCTCCCCGCCTTCCTCATTTCATGCACGAGATGGAGCCGCGATTGCCGGCTCATCCTCGCACGCTTTCACTCGCACGTAAACTACAGCACGCGGCCAGGATTTTATCACCCTTGCACTTTGTACAGAACATCACAGCGACGCCGACGGCAGAAATGCGCTTAGAGTTTCAATATAATTGCTATCGCAATAAAAGGATAAGCTCAGCTCTTACGGTCGGTGCCACGTGGCCATACTGCTTCCTCAGTAACTCGTGCATGTAATCAATAGATAGCCGAACCACCTTATCTAATGGCTCATCGTTCAGCAGCCGCTGAAGTGCATTCATCAATGCGGTTGATACCTGTACCAGGCACGTATTCAAGAGGGGGGGTGGGGGTCATGGGTTCCCCTAGCCCCCTCCCCCCCCCCCCTGAAGTGAAACTCCCAGCTTATTTTCGCAAGTGAAAGAGTAATACAAATGCATGGAGTGATGCGCCCATCTCTCCCTCGCAAGGATACGCCTCTTCTCGCGCGCAAGGAAACTTCCCCAACATATTGTCATAGACAGGCATAAGCATTATAGCTAAAGCCGTAGCTGCGACTCAGACAAAAGAGTCTAGTGTCAGTTTCACGGTCTTTCTTTTTTTTTTTCTCGATACAAGCAGGGGAAGTTTGTTTTCCGCTCACTCCGAACACCCAGTTCGTTAACTGCGAAGTACCGTATGTGCACGGTCGGCACTCAGAAATATCGCGTCAGTTATTCTAGTGCTGTACACACACTAAAACGGTTGCGCCCTTTAGGGTGTATATTTGTCCCACAACAATAATCGTCATCTGCCTTGCTTGCGTTTCCTTTCTTGAAAACTCGGCGCTCGCTACTTTCCTGTCGAGAACGCTGTGTCACACTGGTAACGCGCAAGCCGTTCGTGACTGGGAAGTACCAGGCTCGCAGCGTTAAAGAAAGGCAATGCGGACAAGATAGATGACGACTATTGTTGTGTGGCAAGATACGACTCAAAGGTTGTAATTTTAATAGTGTATACAGGTGATCCTCGCACATTTACTATACCAACGATCTGTGAGCCTCTCTCGAGCTACGCTTTGAAAACCACCGGACAAAAATAATATATAGAGCTTGCAATTTGTCTTACCAAGGCACATTGCCAAGGGTAGGCTTGAGTCTGCACAATTCGCCTTTGAATTTTACGTCGAACATATAATAATGGCACATATCCATATCATCATCATCAGCCTGGTTACGCCCACTGCAGGGCAAAGGCCTCTCCCATACTTCTCCAACAGCCCCGGTCATGTACTAATTGTGGCCATGCCATGCCTGCGAACTTCTTAATCTCATCCGCCCACCTAACTTTCTGTCGCCCCCTGCTACGCTTCCCTTCCCTTGGGATCCAGTCCGTAACCCTTAATGACCATCGGTTATCTTCCCTCCTCATTACGTGTCCTGCCCATGCCCATTTCTTTTTCTTGATTTCAACTAAGATGTCATTAACTCGCGTTTGTTCCCTCACCCAATCTGCTCTTTTCTTATCCCTTAACGTTACACCTATCATTCTTCTTTCCATAGCTCGTTGCGTCGTCCTCAATTTGAGTAGAACCCTTTTCGTAAGCCTCCAGGTTTCTGCCCCGTAGATCCATAGCTCGTTGCGTCGTCCTCAATTTGAGTAGAACCCTTTTCGTAAGCCTCCAGGTTTCCGCCCCGTAGATGAGTACTGGTAAGACACAGCTGTTATATACTTTTCTCTTGAGGGATAATGGCAACCCGCTGTTCATGATCTGAGAATGCCTGCCAAACGCACCCCAGCCCATTCTTATTCTTCTGATTATTTCCGTCTCATGATCCGGAACCGCCGTCACTACCTGCCCTAAGTAGATGTATTCCCTTACGACTTCCAGTGCCTCGCTGCCTATTGTAAATTGCTGTTCTCTTCCGAGACTGTTAAGCATTACTTTAGTTTTCTGCAGATTAATTTTTAGACCCACTCTTCTGCTTTGCCTCTCCAGGTCAGTGAGCATGCATTGCAATTGGTCCCCTGAGTTACTAAGCAAGGCAATATCATCAGCGAATCGCAAGTTACTAAGGTATTCTCCATTAACTTTTATCCCCAATTCTTCCCAATCCAGGTCTCTGAATACCTCCTGTAAACACGCTGTGAATAGCATTGGAGATATCGTATCTCCCTGCCTGACGCCTTTCTTTATTGGGATTGTGTTGCTTGCTTTATGGAGGACTACGGTGGCTGTGGAGCCTGCTATAGATATCTTTCATTATTTTTACATACGGCTCGTCTACACCCTGATTCCGTAATGCCTCTATGACTGCTAAGGTTTCGACAGAATCAAACGCTTTCTCGTAATCAATGAAAGCTATATATAAGGGTTGGTTATATTCCGCACATTTCTCTATCACCTGATTGATAGTGTGAATATCATCTATTGTTGAGTAGCCTTTACGGAATCCTGCCTGGTCCTTTGCTTGACAGACAAACATTGACTGTCAAACATATCCATATGCTGAAAGGAAAATGACAGATCTGGAAGGCGAAGTGGTCAGCCAAGCGAGGAGAAGAATTCCCACGCTACACAGCAGATGCTCTAGTCGAATGTGATGGAGACCTACTCCTGAAAGTTCACACACTCTTCAAATTATTGACAGCTGTTGACGCTGAAGTGAGTAAAGACATATTTGAAGAGCATGACAGCTAAACAGTGGCTTAATCGGCTGGATCTCATGCCCGTTCACCAGGTGCCAGCCAGCATCGACGAAGCTATCTCATTGTTTATGGAGAAGCGCCGGCGTAATAAAAACGCGGTTCAAGAGAAAAAAAGTAAATGTGCTGAAGACAGTGCCGCAATTACGGTCATGCTGTTAAATGAACGTCCATGTATACGAGTAAAGCATAACATTGTAGAATCGTCATGCCGTCTCATTGAATATATGCCTCTTAAACCTGCAAGCGTATAGGTTGTCGCATCGCTGAATAAAACATCATAGATGTAGTTGAGCTTGAACCCTCATCTGTGGCTGACGCTTCATGCTGTTGATGCATCTTTCGCCAACCTGTTGGGACATTTCGAGTTTGTTTGATGCGTGAAAACCGAAGCTATTAACAGGAAGACGAACCACAGCTGCAAATAATTTTTTTAATCCACGTTTGATGCTCTTTCAAAAATTTTCCTCTCTATATATATCAGCTAGATGCCATTTCTGTCAGAATATTAAAAAAACTACATCAAACGTACACGAAAATACAAGTGTGAAACCTATGTTAATGACTACAACGAATCTGAGATTCCAGTGTGAGGCGTACAAGACATTATATGCCACCCCGAACATGCAGTTTCAATTGAGTGTTAGATGCATGCGAATGAATTTAAATATAAATCAGCGTGTTCTATTCCTGGTTTTTAATAAATAAGTAATATCGCCATCAATCGTCATCAGCATATACATTTATGTCCACCGCAAGACAACGGCCTTCGTCTTGCAATGATTCAAGTTTGCGCCTACAAATTCCCTAATTTCATCCCCCCCCCCTTATTTTTTCTGCCGTCCTCGACAGCGCTTTCCCTTCCTTGGTACCCATTCTGTAACGCTAATGGTCAAGCGGTTACCGGTCCTACGCATGAAATGCCCTGCCTGGCTCCATTTTTTTTTTCTCTTAATGTCAACTAGAATACCAGCAGTCCCCGTCTGCTCTCTGATCCACAGCGCTCTTTTCCTGTCTCTTAATGTTATGCCTAACATTTTTCGTTCCATCGCTCTTCGCGCGGGCCTTAACGAACCCTGATCATGAGAAGGAAACTTAGAGAATAAAAATGGATTACAGTGTACACGGCAGGCATTATAAAATCCTGACTGGGAGCTTACCAGTGTCGTTGAAAAGAAAAGACTACACGTACCGGGCGTTAACACATAGAGCAGAAACTTCGAGGTTAACAAAGAAGTTCGATGGGGAGGTCGCTTGACAGTACGTAACGTTACATGTATGTAACAAAATGTAACGAAAACGTGTAATAATAATATCGCTTATATCTTTGCAACCTTATGTATCTACGCGCCCCACTTTTGTATCGATAAGTAGAGGAAGAAAGCCATTACTCGATCATGCATGTGTCACGTGCACAGATAGCGCCGTTGTCGCGCC